>NC_079208.1:15575954-15690954 GCF_026745355.1 Beta vulgaris subsp. vulgaris
CTCGTCTGAGCCATAGAAGAGAAACCATATCTTTCTTCTAGATCCTGCCATATTTCTCTAGTTGTTTCAAGAAATAAGACACTCCTCTTGACAGTATGATCTATTAGCTAATAACAAAGAAATGACTAGGTTATTACAGCGTTCCAAAGTAGAATATTCAACTGTACCAATTTCAGGAATCTCTAAGCATCCATCAACAAATTTCATCTTATTTTTGGAAGATAATGAAACTATCATAAAACGTTTCCAACCACTATAAGCTTTGCCATTGAATTTGACAGAGACTATCTAAGTACAATTTGCATCAGAACGAAGAATGTATATAATACATGCTTGTAGGATCTTGATTAAGAGGCAAAGTGTTAACATGATCATCAGATTGAGGTACAACTTCAGGCATTTTGGAAGAATGAGAAGAAGCATTTATAGTAAAGCAAAATCAAAATGTTTTGAGCAAGAAAATGTAGTGAAATTTAAGAAAGAAAGAACTGAATAATCAAGAATTCAGTTTCTATGTCAGTTCATGAGTATCAATCAACAGAATATGACTTGAATCAATCATTGATATTGATTTCTAGGAGATTTTCATAATTGTAGGAATTCGCAATTGTAATTAGAGAAATTTCAGAATTGCAAGAATATGCAATTATAATTAATCAAGATTTCAAAGAAGAAATAGAATAAAAGAATAGAAGTTTATACACCTAAATTTTCTGATTTCAGACTCCACGAAGAAGATGAAGATTATTGCAGAAAATACTTTCTGGAATTTCAGTGTTGGAGAAGAATGAGTTTTAGGATCGTAGATTCATTTCTGCTCAGATACCATGATGATTTGTGAAATTCATATCACATTTGGTTGAAATATATAGAGAGAAAGATGGAGAACTCAGGGAATTTTCAGTTTATTATTTCAGTAGAATGAATTAATTACATAGTTGAGGGAAGAGAGGTATGTATACAGTATGTTGTAAGAGAATGTTAAATCAAAACTGTTTATATAACAAACTAACCGAATTAGTTGCTAAGGTGCTGAGCTGGAGAGAGCTGGGCTGGAGGAGTTTATACTCCAATATTACATGTATTGGAAGTTTCATCCAACAGGGAAATTTTCTACCGAGTCAGCCTATGCTTTTCTTCTCAACTCTATACAGTAGGTTATGCCTTAGCACTAGCTACCAGTTGGTTTCTACCAATTTTCTCAACTCTATGCTTTGGCTTGCCCTTCACCTCACCATTCAAACTCAAAATAATTCAATGTCTTGCTCAACTTGGATTATTACAGATATCCTGCTTTTTATTAGCGAAGATGGACAAGATAGCCCGCATCCTTTAAAGTTCTACTGGGCCTTATGGAGCATCTGGTTGCATAGGAATAACAAATTGTTCAGGAATGGAAGTGTTGATGTTTTCAAACTGCTTCACCAAATCAGCATTCTTCAACAAGAACATGAATCTTTGAGGATTTTTCCTTCCTTTCAATGTCTTCGTTTTCTTCATCCTCCTCAAAATAGTACGATTTCTCCTCCGGGTTTTATAGCAGTTCATTTGGGACAATCACGAGTTGGGTTTGGTTCCAAGACGATCCAAACGGATGCCTCCTGGAATAACAAAACTAAAGTCTAGGGGTTTGCTTGGGTGGTTGAGGACCTAACTAGCAGCCAAATTAATGGTGGCGCCTCACATGGTTTAGCAACTTGAACTCTTCATGCCGAGGCCCAAGCTCTTTATCAAGCCTTGGTATGGGTTTGTCAACAACAACTTCGAAGGATAACTTTCCACACCGATTGCTCCAATCCAATTTCCATCCCCCAGGATAAAAAGAAGTCCCCTGTTTATGTGTTTTGGACTATTCGTCAGATCCTCTCACTAGCAAAGGAGCTTCAATGGTGCCCCCTGTTGAAGGTGAATCGTCAACAAGTTCATTTCGCACACATTTTGGCTAATAATAGTGCTCGAACTTTTTCATAATTTACCTCCCCTTTTCCCCCCTAATTTTAGTTTGTTGGTTTTTCCTTCCTCGATTCTAAAAAATTTTTTTGAAGTACTACATATAACCGGTGTAACAACTCGAAATTCTCTCGACCAGCTTAAAGAGGAATAGACACAGCGGAAGAGACTCTCATCGAGATAATCCGGACTATTACCATCACACTCAACAAACTACATCGGAGAGTGTGGAACTCAATTCCCAATTCTATTAAATTCAAATTAACTATTACAAGCAAAACAAATAAATTCATATTTGGCCAAATACTACTTCAGTAAATTTGATATAATTAAAACTCAAATATATTTGTTTTTGAAATTAACTTCACAAAATCAAATAAACATATTACAAGCAAAACAACTAAATTCATATATTAACTCAAATAAAAGATTAAATAAAATATTACACATAATCAACTTAAAAAATATAATTAACATTTAATAAATTCTTTTAAAACATGTCTGTTACAACCGAGCTTTTGGAAAAAAAGAAAATCACACAAGGGCCTGAGAGATTTTGGTTGGGCCGTGTGCTTAGGCGTGTGATGGCTAAATTTTAGCAAGGAAATTGAAAGTTTAGAGAGCGACCTAAATTAGGAATGTTAAGGGAAAATGAAAGATTTTAAGCGTTTATCATGAATAGGTATGTTACTATTATTGTAATATAAGTCGATTTTACGTAATCAACATTAGAAAGGGATTTTTTTTATTAAGTTTGGTCTTTGTCGATGAGCCGGGCTCAACTAGGAAGAAACAATTATAGTTTTTAGTTTGAGGTTTGTTACATACCAATTGATAGGTTCAATAAGAAGTTAGGTTGAAGTATAAGTGGTAAAATGCTCAAACTTCCGAAAGAGTTATTTCAACTTAGGATAACTCGAAATGCAAATGTTTTTATCACAAATTGACTTAAAATAAATAAGTTTTATTAATGTGAAAAACATAAACTTTAACATACATATTGTTTGGGCCCATTAAGCCCTTAGTGGGCCACCGTATGTTCCAAAGCCCTTGGGCAGCACGACAAGCCCTCAGTGGGTCCCATCCGTCTTGGATCCTGTCCCAGCCTGACAGGAACATTTTCACACATTTCAACACCTATAAATATGGAGCAGATCCCCATTTATTGAGGTAATGAATTCTAGACAAACTACTTTACAGATTTCAATTAACACACATCAACTGACTTGATCGTCGGAGAGGCAATCCCGGATCTATCCCCGGGGTAGTCTAACTCTCTTCTTGTGCAGGTCTCTCGGTAATCTTCGAGCATTCGGCATCATTAACCTTAATCTCGATCCATCCCACATAATACAAGTTTTTACCTGAAACAGGTTGGCGCCGTCTGTGGGGATATCGAACTAAAAGTCATGCCATCACTCAGAGAAATCGGAGGCGACAGAGGTCCCCCGTCCCATCCCGTCGCTCGAGGACACTGTCCCACGAGGTGGCTGATGAAACGGCAGAGAACCCTCGGCAAGATGCCATTCTATCATCTCGCCATCAACATGTCCTTGAAGAGGTCCACCCTCGAGAGGCTACCAGTGCCATCAACCCTGAGAGACCTCAACGGAGGACAGTTCAAACTCAAGTGGAGCCCCCTCAATATGAGCAAAACCAGTCCTAATCCGGTCACTCAACAAGATTTCTAACAACTGGCAGATCGTATCAGTGACAACCTCAAGTGTTACCTTCGGGCCCTGATATTGAACTTCCAAGCAGGAGGAGAAGGGACCTCGAACAGGCCACCCCTTCCTCCCATACCGCGACTGGTCCTAGGCCAACCTCGAGCGAGGCACCTCAACCAACCTCAGGTCATAGCCCTCGACCCGCCAAATTCGTCACGAGCTCCTCAAAGGTCAGCTCGAGTTGCTCCTAGTAAGGGGGACGCGAGGCATGTGATCAGCGAGCGCCATCTGAGGAATGACAATTGTGACGCCCGTGAAGCCTGAACGAAAAGCGAGCATAGTCTAAAGTAGGAGAAGCCCCACACCCCTAATCGGGAACAGAGGGAACCTCGACAGCAGAAGGGCCATCGAGAGAACGAACATGCATCAAGGAGTTCTGAGCCCAGCCATGAGTCTAAGGCTCAAATGGGCAACCTGGGCTTCGTGACTCCTTTTAGTGAGAGTATCATGAGGGCTCCCATCCCGCGAAAGGTCAATGTTTCTCCAATCGACCATTACGACGGGACCACGGACCATATCGACCACTGAGCAGCATTCAAAGCACAAATGAGTGTGCAGACAAGCAGCGAGGCTGCATGGTTTAAGTTCTTCCCTACTACCTTAAAGGGGTTGGCTTTAACCTGGTTAACGGAGCTTCCCCCTGGAAGTATCTCGAGTTTCGCAGCTCTCGAAATGATTTTCAAACAGAACTTCATAGCCGGTCGAAGACATCGAAAGACAAGTATTCACCTCATGTGTATCAGGCAACGAAGAGAAGAAGACATGGAAAATTAATTGACCAAATAAAAGGCCACCTCTTTGAAGACTACAATGCAAGGGAGGCAACCTTGAACAAACAAAAGACTACCTCTTTCAAGAAAAATACAAGCTAAGTGAATATAAAGGCACTAATGAGAAGAGCTGCCAAAGTCCCTACCCACCTCATCAAACGCAACATCCTCCTAACACGCCGAGAACTGTTGGGTGTTCGGCTCAACCAGCCGGCCCTAGCTGGTGGTCGCCAAAATTATCACATAGTAAAGCCATCTCGGCTTCATAAAGGGACTAGTAGGTCCTAGTTGAGGCCTCCCAATCAAAGGTTTGCCATTCCTGGCTCCCATGCCTTCCTCATCCGAGCCAGCGCAATTTCCTCGCCGGCTTGGAAAGAGCTTTCCGTAACCTTGGTGTTATACGTCAAGCACTCATCCGGCTCTTGCCATGCCTTAAACCATTCTGCAGAACACCTATCAGCCTTCAGTCGAGCCTCTTTCAGCCTCATAATGAGACGACCTACCTTCCAAAAAGCTTTGTTGTGCATATACATGTTATGTTTTGATGATGAAAATCAATATAATATGTTATAGTATGAAAGTTTGCAACAGATGATTGAGAAAGGAATAAACAAGTGAAGACTTTGAAGAAATGAAGATTCAACAAGATTGAAGTCAAAGTTATTATTTCTAAGTATAGTTACTTTGTGTAAAAATGTAATATACTTGAATTAAGTGATATGCTATGTGTCAAAAATAGTAATATAAAGTTAGGATAATTATTATTTTCTTAGAGTTAAGAAAATATATAATTATGTTAATGTTATATAACTATATAAAAGGAAATTAGTTTTTGAAATAAAACAAAGTTTTAAAACGTGTTTTTGAATTTATAAAATATTTTTATAAAAGATTTTTTAAGAAAAAAACGTGTTTAATAAAACGAAATTTTATTAAAACGTGTAAAAGTTTTTTTTAAAAGAAAACGTGTTTTTGAATAACGTGTTTTATAAAACTGGTTTTATAAAACTAAGATTTTCGAAAATACTTTTTAGATAATAAAAGAGTATGAGATAAAAAGAAAATCTATTGGTTATTAAAGATATAGATAAACATGGATTTAAGAAAAACTTATCCTTTTAGAATTAAAGATAAAGATGAGAAAAGATAAAGTTTGTTTTTCTTAAAAGGAAAGTTTTATCCCTTAAATTAAGGAGTAAAAGATAAATATATTTTGAAGGATTTTCGTCCAAATTATGTACTATAAAAGGGTTTTATAATTCACTTTTATATCTCATGTTTTCAGAGAAAAAAAACCGAAAATATTAAGAGCTGAAAACAGTTTCCTAAGGCACAGAGCATAGCACTGTTCGAGTCAGTTTAAGTAACTATCCAACGATTGTAATTGTCCTCGAAATTGCTTGACTAAGAAGCACACAATTGAGGATCGTTTTCTTTCTGTAATTTCACCATTATAGAGAGTGTCAACACTTAGAGTTAAGTGTTGGAGGTCACTACTAGAGTTAGTAGTGAGGGAAATCTTATTGTATCAAGAGGTTGATATTTTAGGATTTAAAGAAATAAAAGAGTTTTTGTTTCTTGTGGACGTAGATCTCAGAGGTGAGATTGAACCACGTTATATCTCTGAGTTTGAGTATTGATTTAATATTGTTTTAGTTTTAATTTTCGCAAAAACTCAAATCAGAGATTTACGATTATTTCGCACAGTGGCTGGCACTGTGCAATAACAAAGGTTTTGCGAAAATCGATCAAATTTCGTCACTCAATTCAACCCCCCCTTCTTGAGTGTCACCTTGGGTTCCAACAAGTGGTATCAGAGCAGGCTATTCTCGTAAGACTAACATCTAGAGAATAGAAATCATGAATATGCAAGATGACTCTCGAGACAGACACTCCAAGTGTCCAATTTTCAATGGAGAAGATTACGGATGGTGGAAAGCAAGAATGAGGATCTACATTCAAGGCTCAGACTATGAGTGTTGGAGAATCATAAGAACAGGACCTATACTAATCCAAGTCAAGAATGCTGAAGGAAACTTGATTGACAAGGACGAAGATGATTACAACTCAGTTGACTATGCAAAAGCCGAAAAAACTTCAAAGCTATGAGTATTCTCCAATATGGAATTGGACCTAATGAATACTCAAGGATCTCGGCTTGTACTACAGCAAAAGAAATATGGGACACGCTGGAATTGGCCCACGAAGGTACGAATGAGGTAAAACAATCTAGAATAGATTTGCTTGTCCAACAATATGAATTGTTTGCTATGAATAAGGACGAATCTATTAAAGAGATGTTCACTAGATTTACACTAATCACTAATGAATTACGTTCTCTAGGCAAAACATATACTTCTGAAGATTTAGTGAGAAAGGTGTTAGGAAGTTTAACAAATCGATGGCTCCCAAAAATAACCGCTATTCAAGAAGCTAAAGATTTGACTAAACTTTCACTAGAACAACTTATTGGATCATTAATGACTCAAGAACTTGTCTTAGATTCTAAAACTAATGAACCAAAAAGTAAAGGTATAGCCTTGAGAACTGAATTGGAAATTGAAAATAGTGATAGTGATGATGATATTGATTTTCTTACAAGGAGATTCAAAAATTTTCTCAAAAAGAACAAAAACAACAATCCTAGAAAAGATGAAAATTTCAAAGGTAAGAGCACTACCTCTAACTTTAAGAAAAGTGCTACTAATTCTGGTTGTTTCAAGTGTGGTGAGTACGATCACAGGATAAAGGAGTGTCCCTTATGGCATGATGAAAATCCTAAAGAAAGAAGGGAGCAATCCAAGAAAGAATTTAAAAAGGCTATGATAGCTGCCGTTTGGGGAGATTCGGATTCTGAGGAAGATCAGAGCGTGGCACAGTGCCACGAGGCCAAACTGCGTCTGAATGCTGTACAGACAACACTGAAGACGGCACTGTGCAAGGACGACGCACATCTATGCTTGATGGCTAAAAGTTCGAACCCTCTCGAAGAGGTAGAAGATAGTGAGGTAAGCCTAGTTTCCTTAAAACCTTCAATTCATCTTCTTTCAAAAAGTCAACTTGTCACTTTACTTGGAAACGTAATTGATGATTGTCAAAACATGAATGATAATTTTGATATCATGAAAAAGGAAATTAAAAATTTGACCAAGCCAAAGATTGGATTAGAGTTAGAGTATAAGGATTTATTGAAAGAAAATAAAACATTGTTGAAAAGGATTGATGAGCAAGACATTGAGATACAAACACTAAAACACGAAAAAACAATCCTGGTTGATGACATAAAAAATCGAACAGTGCCATCCACTGTTTGTGAAACTGAAAAAACGTGTCTTGAAAAACAGATTGAAACACTAAATAACGAATTGACTGAACTTAAAAATTCAAGACAAGAATCTATTATTGTTCCTTCAATGCTGCCTAGTGATGCTAAGTTAAGAGAAGATCTTGAAAAGTTAAAAGAGACTTAGCGATTTCCAGAAAAAGAAGTAATGATCTAAATACCTCAGTCGAATTCTTAGATCAGAATCACAACTTTCCATTGCTCGTAAGATGCATGACAAATGGACAAATGGAATGAATGCTCTAAACTACTTAACTAGTACCAGAAACAGCATGAACAAAACTGGATTAGGATACACTAATCAGCCGCACAGTGCCAGGCTCTGTGTAAGGACCTACGAGAGAAACTTCCGAAAGAGAAAATACGTGGCCCCTGAATATCTAATTTGCAATTTTTGTGGAAATAATGGTCATCTAATTGACGACTGCAACAAAAAGAAAAATCAAATTGCAAAGAATATCAAACGTGTTACTCAAATCTGGGTTAGGAAAGACATACTTGATGCTCAGCGTAAGAAAAAGGGACCCAAACAAATCTGGGTTCCTAAAACTAACAAGTGATTCTTTTGCAGGCAAATGTGAGAGGAAGCAGCCTATAGTATCTTGACAAAGGTTGTTCAAGACATATGACTAGTGATAAATCTCAATTCCTCTCACTAGTAGCCTACCATGGAGGGTGTGTTATATTTGGCACTAATAAAAAGGGATAAATTGGTATTTGAAATGTCGGCAAATCTTTAACACACTCCATAGAGAATGTGATGGTGGTAAGTGGTTTGAAAAGTAATTATGTGATCAAGGTAATTATATTGAATGTCATGCATGCACCTTTTACAAGATAACTCGTGGCTTTGGGATTAATTTCTGGAAATTAGTTGAGTTTATGCCTATTGTCCTCCTTTAAATAGTTTAATTAGAGTGTTATTGATGCATGTCTTGGTGAAGCTTTGTGAGTAAAGGTCCACTTGATATAAAAGGACTCGTAATGGTCTAATGATGCTGTCCTAATGTCATGATCCTAATTGCCGAACTAATAAGCTATATGATCCTAAGTTGCCGAATTTTTGAGCTATGAAATGCAAATTCTTTCTCCTATAGCGAGCTTGATTTTTAGCCCAATATTCTGATTTTCTATTCATGAAATTGACATTTGTGCCTCATTATTTCTTTCTTTCATATGTCCCACCTTATCCTCATTTCCCTATTATTATCCTTCTTTTCTTCACATATTCATCCAAAGTTCAACAAGTGCTTTTAATCTTGATTCATGGTATATGGAGCATATATATATTAATAAGATAGTGAAAGAAGAAGACGCATTAGTTAAGGGGGAACATGAAAAGGTTGGAATAGACACTAATGCTTGAAAGAATAAAAGTACTGTTTCACACTATGCATGGCACAGTGCGTGCCATGAGATGTATCTAGAGAAAATGAGTTTCGAATTAACTTATTTCACCTTTGATATTTATTGATTGACTCTAGTAATATTGTATGGTCTGACTCTCTTAAAAAAAAAAAAAAAAAAGAGAGAGAGAAGAAAAGAAAAGAAGAGTAAGACACTTGTGTTAGATAAATCTTAGAGTTCAATTTCTAGATGGAAAAAATATTATCAAAGGTTTGAAAATCATTATTTTGGATTCCAGTATATCCGAAGATTAGTTATATTTGAAAGGAAATAGATTGTTCAGTGGCACCACACAGTGCCACAGTGAAGAAAGTCTTAGGATGTTTATTTGCGAAAGTTGAAAATATGAAAAAGGGTTTAAGCACTTGTTGATCCAATTGCCATTTCAAATCTTTAAGCTTGCATTACCTATCTCCATCTTACATTCTTAGCTGCTAACCATGATCCTTCATGATTATTTCTTGCTTCATAAATTCGGATTGTGAGTTGGATTATATTTTTGCTTAATGACTTCGGATTGTGAGTTGGATTATGACATAGCACCAGCATCCTTAGTATTTATTGCTTGAGCTACTTGAATTATTTTACAGACTATATCTCACTTTGACTTGCTAAACATGTTGATGTTCTCCTTTTTGATAATGTCAAAAGGGGGAAGATGGGTATGATGGGTATAATACTTAGACTATTGAATGAAATTATCTTGGTTACCAAGTTACTTGTGAAAACTAGTGAATGATATTATGTTGTGATTAATGATGCATACTTTGAGGGGGAACAAGTGATTATCTAACAATATTATATTTATGGTTTGTCATCATCAAAAAGGGGGAATTTGTTGTGCATATACATGTTATGTTTTGATGATGAAAATCAATATAATATGTTATAGTATGAAAGTTTGCAACAGATGATTGAGAAAGGAATAAACAAGTGAAGACTTTGAAGAAATGAAGATTCAACAAGATTGAAGTCAAAGTTATTATTTCTAAGTATAGTTACTTTGTGTAAAAATGTAATATACTTGAATTAAGTGATATGCTATGTGTCAAAAATAGTAATATAAAGTTAGGATAATTATTATTTTCTTAGAGTTAAGAAAATATATAATTATGTTAATGTTATATAACTATATAAAAGGAAATTAGTTTTTGAAATAAAACAAAGTTTTAAAACGTGTTTTGAATTGATAAAATATTTTTATAAAAGATTTTTTAAGAAAAAACGTGTTTTATAAAACGAAATTTTATTAAAACGTGTAAAAGTTTTTTTAAAGAAAACGTGTTTTTGAATAACGTGTTTTATAAAACTGGTTTTATAAAACTAAGATTTTCGAAAATACTTTTTAGATAATAAAAGAGTATGAGATAAAAAGAAAATCTATTGGTTATTAAAGATATAGATAAACATGGATTTAAGGAAAACTTATCCTTTTAGAATTAAAGATAAAGATGAGAAAAGATAAAGTTTGTTTTTCTTAAAAGGAAAGTTTTATCCCTTAAATTAAGGAGTAAAAGATAAATATATTTTGAAGGATTTTCGTCCAAATTATGTACTATAAAAGGGTTTTATAATTCACTTTTATATCTCATGTTTTCAGAGAAAAAAAATCGAAAATATTAAGAGCTGAAAACAGTTTCCTAAGGCACAGAGCATAGCACTGTTCGAGTCAGTTTAAGTAACTATCCAACGATTGTAATTGTCCTCGAAATTGCTTGACTAAGAAGCACACAATTGAGGATCGTTTTCTTTCTGTAATTTCACCATTATAGAGAGTGTAAACACTTAGAGATAAGTGTTGGAGGTCACTACTAGAGTTAGTAGTGAGGGAAATCTTATTGTATCAAGAGGTTGATATTTTAGGATTTAAAGAAATAAAAGAGTTTTTGTTTCTTGTGGACGTAGATCTCAGAGGTGAGATTGAACCACGTTATATCCTGAGTTTGAGTATTGATTTAATATTGTTTTAGTTTTAATCTTCGCAAAAACTCAAATCAGAGATTTACGATTATTTCGCACAGTGGCTGGCACTGTGCAATAACAAAGGTTTTGCGAAAATCGATCAAATTTCGTCACTCAATTCAACCCCCCCTTCTTGAGTGTCACCTTGGGTTCCAACAAGCATCATTATGATCCTTCGTCAGCTGGTTAATCTGGCCAATTAACTTATTTGACTTCTCTTCGAAGTTAGCCTGATCATTGTCAATGGCCCTTATCGCCCTTGTTAGCTCACACTCGGACTTGTGAAGCCTTGTCTCCAAGTCCTTCACAATAGCCTCATGCTGCTGAGCCGCAACCTCCAGATTATACCCTGGCGGACAACCTCTGATTCTGCGCAACTAAAGCTATATGGCGGCGCCCGAGCATAGTCATTCGAATGGACATCTACAAAGATAGGAAAAGAAGCTAGAGATACATTCGAAGTTTTCTTGTGCACTGTCGTCTTGCCGCATCACCGTCGCTACCGGTCAACTGCACAACCATCGCATCGTCGTTTCTAGGTTTGTTGCGCCAATCCACAACAGGTTTTCTCTTCTTCCTTCTTACATGATCAATTCTAATTTGTGAATTTATTCTCTTCTTTCTTGGTTTGTTGCAGCCATCACTCTAGTTTCTTTGCAATTTCATCTTAGTTGACTGAATTATATATAATTTCGTGATTTGTTATGTTCTTATGTCAGGAAAATGTGATTTTATCATCTTATGTTCTTCTGTCATGAACATGCCGCATCACCGTCGCCACGAGTTTTGTTGTTCATCACGACGAGATGAATTTGTTTTCATGTATTCCTTTTTTTTATATAAGTAATTATATATAACGAGGTATTCTTATTGATGGTCCTCCTGTAAGTTTGCATCTGCAACATGTAATCTTTATTCATTTTTTGAGATTTAATGGCTGGAAGGATACATGTCACATGTCATGTGCAAGGATTCTGGAAAAATAATGGAGTATTTCATGGTTGAAAGGATACCTAATGCATATACTGGTGATGTCAATCATTCTGATGATAAAATGCTGAATCTTTGCTTAGTGTAATGGGACTTTTTGGTCACTATGAGAGTAATGACTATGACTTCAACTACTGTAGGAAATAGAGAATGGACATGTAGGAGAGCTTGTAACGTAGATGTAATTTGCCTAAGAAATAGTAGACAATGAATGGGAGGTAATGGTTGTTTTGTAGTGGATAAAATTGCAATTTTTGTATTACACTTCTTAAGTTTTAGTCTCAAACTGTGTGATTTTATTAGAGTATTAAAATATATATCATAACTGACAAGTATGTTGTATGTATATGAAATATCTTAGGTCCTATAATAATTAGACATGTTTGGATTTTAAATAAACTTCAAGAAATATAGAAGACTTTAATTGAAATGCTACTTTGAGTATTACTAACATCTCAAAACAAGGTGCAGATTATTTTTCTTCTCTTTTTTTTTTCTCTGTCTGCCATTAAATTATATACAAGATTTAAACTACTAAAATAATTAGCTTTATCAAACAAGCTCGTGCAATCCGCAATTTAGATCCTGCACCGAGGTGTAGGATGAGCATCCTGCACCTCGTGCAAAACTATGTCGTTTTGATGGTTTTAAGAGAGTCAAAATTTGGCAGACTTTTGGCAGGTATTTTCGAAAGTGGGCCAGCTCTTTCTCTCTCATCACTCACTCATTCCCTCTCTTTCTATCTCATTTATTTTTCAAGAACCATTTCAATTCTCTCTCTCATTTATTTTGTTCTTCATTTATTTCTCCCTTATTTTCATTCATTTCTATTATAAATTTTTAAATGTTGATATTTGATTTTATATTCTGTTTTGCATTTTTAAAACTTTTTTTAATGTACAAATGCATATGGTTTGATGTACAATAATATATGAGTGTACATTTAGGGATTTTCAGTGATCAAAGTAATGATCATCAGTTTACATTGTGGTTTATCCTTATTTACGTTGGTTGCGGTTCAATTCTCTCTCTCATTTATTTTGTTCTTCATTTACTTCTCCCTTATTTTCATTCATTTCTATTATAAATTTCCAAATGTTGATATTTGATTTTATATTCTGTTTTGCATTTTTAAAACTTTTTTTAATGTACAAATGCATATGGTTTGATGTACAATAATATACGAGTGTACATTTAAGGATTTTCAGTGATCAAAGTAATGACCATCAGTGTACATTGTGGTTTATCTATATTTACGTTGGTTGCGGTTCCTTTTTTTTATTATTAGCTCCACCTACAGTTGCATGTACACTTTGTTTTCTTTTTGAACCAGTAAGAAGAGGAATATATAAGCTCATCAAATCAGATACACACTACAACCTCCAAGCACAGAACAAACCAACTAGGTTGGACTCTTCTGCACAAGAAGGCTAGAAACAACTAGTTACAACCATTACATACTACTACATAGAGTATCCCACCAAGCACTGTCTTTACTATTTAGCTTAGTATCACTATGAGCTTTGACTCTACAGATTGCATCTCTTCTGATTTTATCATATACATTCTTTGGATTGTTAACTTTAGCATTCCACACAGCATCATTACGAGAGTGCCAGATTGCATACACTGTCGCATTAAGAGTAGCATTATAAACTTTCCTTTGGAATCCAGAACAATGTCTTCTTCCTATCATCCTGTACCACATTTCCAGAGTTCTATCTACCCATCTGAGCTTCAGCCATCTCAGTACAAGCTGCAGCAATATAATACTGAATTCACACTGAAACAGTAAGTGGTTATGTGTTTCACTCTGAGTCTGACAGATAGCACAAACATCATCATCAATGATCCTCCACAGCTTCAGTCTGTCTTTTGTATAAATCCTCTTTCTAATAGCAAGCCAACAGATGAAATTGTGCTTAGGGATAGCAAGTCTACACCATACAGACTTATCCCAGAAACATCTAGGATGATCACCCACCATGAGTTTATATACTTACTGATTTAATCTTTGAAACTGCATGAATACGACATGTCTATACTAGCTTTGATTTTTTCTTTTACATCACATATGCATTTCCATACCAGCTTGCATTACTTGGAGCTTTGTAAGTCCACCAGTCTGCATTCTTCACATAAACAACATTAACCCACCTAATCCATTGAGTATCTTCTTTCTTTGCAATAGCCCAAACCAACTTTCCAAGAGCAGCTTGATTCCATTTCTCTATTCTTCTAAATCCCAGACCCCCAGCTCTCTTAGGTAAACAAGTGGAATTCCAATCCACATTCCCAGGTTTAGTGCTATAGAATTCTCCACTCCATAGAAAAGCCCTGCAAACCTCCATTATCTTCTTAATCACACCTTTGGGGATAACAATGATCTGTCCCCAGTATGTATGGAGACTCATCAAGACAGAATTTATTAGTTGGACTCTTGCAGCATAAGAGAGATGCCTAGAGCTCCATATCTTAATTCTGTTTATCATTTTATCACAGAGAACAGTGCAATCAGCATTGCTAATTCTTGATGAGCATATCTGCATTCCTAAGTAAGTAAAAGGTATCCTACCTTGAACAAAACCAGACACATCAAGTATTCTTTTAACCTCCTCCTCCTCCATACATGCTGTGTACACAACAGTTTTGTTCTTATTTACACATAAACCAGAAGTGTCTGAGAATAGCTTGAACCCTTGCAAGATCATATAAGTAGAGACAAACTCCCCTTTACAGAAAAGAAGCACATCATCTGCAAATACCAGATGATTCAATTGTATTGCTTTGCACCTGTAGTGAAAGTTGAAGCCATTTTTCATCCCTACAAACTTCATTATCCTACTCATGTATTCCATACATATGACAAACAACTGTGGTGAGATGGGATCACCCTGTCTAAGTCCTCTCTTAGGATGAAAAAACCCAAACATATTACCATTTATCATCAGAGAACAGCTGGTACTGGTAACACATGTCATCACCCAGTCAATGAATTTCTGAGGAAAGTTGAGACTAGTCATCATTTCTCTCACAAACTGCCATTCAATAGTATCATAGGCCTTCCTCATATCCATCTTTATCAAGCAACTAGGTCTGCATATTTTCCTAGCATACCCTTTTAATAGATCCTGGCATATCATTATGTTATTCACTATATTTCTTCCTTGTATGAATGCTCCTTGATTGTCAGCAACAATCTTAGGAAGAATAGGGCTCAGTCTCATACATAGGACCTTAGAGATTACCTTGTAGATCACATTACAACATGCAATGGGACGAAAATCAATAACAGAATTTGGAACCTTACATTTGGGAATAAGGCGCAAAACTGTGGCATTAATTTCTTTCAAAAAATTTCCACTATGAAAAAATGAAATGACAACTTGAGTTACCTGGTCTCCAATGATCTCCCAATTATCTCTGAAAAAGTGTGATCCAAAGCCATCACTACCAGGAGATTTGTCCCCTGGAATAGAGAACATGGCTTGTTTAACTTCTTCAGGTCTGACAGGACATATAAGTCCTTCATGATCTGCATTTTCCACACATTGCCCAAGATCTATAATCTCCTGAATAACTGACTTCCAGTTCTCCATAGTTGAACCCAACAGCTGCAAATAGTAATCCAGGAAAGCCTTCTGAATCATGTCAAGTTTATCTACCCAGTTACCCTCCTTGTCACAAATACTGTATATATTATTCTGCATCCTCCTTTGCTTTATTGCTTGATGGAAGAGCCTTGTGTTTTCATCCCCATCTTTAATCCAAGCTGCCCTAGACTTTTGTCTAAGATACGCAACATACTGTTTATGTATTCTTTTGTATTTATCATATGCTATTTGTTCTTGCATTCTCAGTTCAGAATTATGGATATCAGCTTGTAGTAGTTGTTGACACTCCATAAGCTTCTTCAAAGCATCATTACCTTGAGCTTGAATGTTCATTGTGTCTCTATTGAGAGCTTTTATTACCTTCTTTGTATCTTTCAACTTGGTGACCACATCATACATTTTTGACCCACACACCTGTCTCCTCCAGATTTCATTGATAGCCTGGTCATAACCATCCAGTTCTCTCCATATTCTGAAGTATCTAAAAGGTTTTCTCATTTTTTTATCTTCCTGCATCAGTCTAATTACCAGAGGAGTATGGTCGAAACTTCCTTCAGGCACATATCTTACTTCAGCTTCAGGAAACCTTTCAACCCAGCTTCCACCTATAAGCACTCTATCCAGCTTACAGAATACTCTATCAATACCCTGCTGCTTGTTGCTCCATGTGTAAAACTGGCCCACACCTTTGAGATCACTAAGATCACAATCAAACACACAGCTTCTGAATTCAGCAGTTTCTCTACTTGTAACTATAGAGCCTACTCTTTCATCTGTGTTCAAAACACAATTGAAATCCCCTACTGCCATCCAGGGATTATTGTTCATACTCCCTATTTTCCTCAAGTCCTTCCAGAGCTCCCCCCTTTTGACTGCCTCATTATGACCATACACAAAACTGCACCTGAAACAGATGTTTTTATTCTGAATAGAGGTGATGACACAGTGGATTATTTGACTTGTCATAAGCCCAAAATCAACTGAGAAGGACATTGGGTTCCAAGCAACCACTATTCTCCCTCCTTTGTGACAATTGGAGTTGGAAGTAAAGCACCAACCCTGAAATACATTCTTATAAAGTGAACCCATGTTAATAGGTTTCACCTTTGTCTCTAAGAGGCATACAACACCCACAGCTTGAGTGTTAAGAAATTTCCTAACACTTTGTTGCTTCTGTAGGCTATTTACACCTCTCACATTCCACACTACTACACTATCCATTCTGGATAGGGAAGTTTCCACCTCCCTCAATCCCATCTGTTTCCTTTTGCATACCTACTTCTTTTTCTCCATTTCCTTCCTCCATGTATGTCACCTCCATTTTATCTAGACTCTCATCAACTTCTAGAATAGAAAAAGCATTATGCACTTCTACTTCAACAACAGTTGGTGAAACAGGTTTCACAACCTTAACAGGATTATGATATTCTTCATTATCATTCTCCTTCCTTCCTACTACAGGCTCCCTATTAGGTATCTTAGGTACCCAAATTTTTTTCTGTACCTTTTCTTCCATCTTTTTCTTCCTGCATTCCTTCTCATGGTGTCCCATTAATAGACAATTAGTACATTTAATGGCCTTCCATTCATATTCAACCTCCACACACACCTCTATACCATTCTCATTGATAAACACCAGCTGATCAGGGAATTCATTGTCAATACTCATTTCAATCAGCACTCTAGAAATGTCAGTCTATCTCTATTCTTAGTAGCCATATCCACTTTTATAGGCTTCCCTAATCCTCCCACAATCTTGTATAAACTTCGTTCCCCCCAGTACTTAAAGTCCAGTTTAACCCTCACCCAAGTAGGAACAGTCTTGAAATCATCCTTATGAATCTCCAGATTTGGAGACCATGGTTTAAGAAACATTGGCTTCTTGTCAAAAAATGGCATATCACTATTTAAGACCAAATCACGCTTCTCCGTTGACTTGAATCTTATCAAATAAACACCAAATTTGACCATAGCAACTTTGTCTACTCCTTCATTCTTCCAAATTCTTCGACAAAAACCATCCATCACACTAATAGGTGGATTTGCCCCTGCAACATATCCCACTACAGCTGAATTCCAGTAATCAATCTCAGATTGAATATCCTCCAATTCAATTTTGATTGGATTATCCACTTTCGATTGATTAACTGCACTTCGACCTTCTCTATGCTTCACCTCCACCACATCAGGAACTACATTATTATCTAGCTGATCATTCAGTTCGTCATTCCATTGTAAAATAGGAACTGGAGAATGAGAATTACCTCGAGAGCTTTGCGCAGCATTCCCTTCCCATTCAACCCGATCTTCATTCTTTTTGGATATTACAGTAAGCCAATCACTAAATGTTCGTTTAATCGCAGAAACCACAATGAATTCCTTCATTGATGCATCAGGGGTTTGGATTTCTTCAACATCATCAATACGAATTCTATTTTCACCGATCAACAAATCCCCTACTCCCATAAGTTCATCCACCGATTTCGTCTTCTTAGCTAGCGAATCAACATTCGGACCCTTATTCTTCTTAGCTACAGCCTTACCACCTCCAGGTTTCTTTGCCATGGCGTCACGTTTTAGAAAAAACGAGAGAGAAAACGAGAGAAAAAAAGGCGCTAACATTTTTTTTTTTTTTTTTGCATGTACACTTTGTTGACATTCATGTACATCAACTGGGTTACAATCATGTTGTTATGTGTTGACCTTTTGTTCTAGTACCCATATTGAGTTTTTTTGTTTTGTTTTATTTGTGTCTATAGAATATGTTATGCATGCATGTTAGTGAAGCTAATGTATATTTAGTCATACACAATGATCATTAACGCAACTTTAATGTACACAGAACAAAGTCAGCTTTATAAAATAACTTGAACATCCAGTCATACACAACATTGTACATTCAGGCTTAGTAGTTGAACAATCTTGCTAGAAAATTTGTACATTGAGTCATATCCAGTGAACATTCAATCAAACAATAATGTATCCTTATTTTCAGTGATCAAAGTAATGACCATCAGTGTATATTGTAATTTATCCTTATTTACGTTGGTTGCGGTACCTTTTTTTATTATTAGCTCCACATACAGTTGCATGTACATGCACGTACCTTGCATGTACACTTTGTTGACATTCATGTACATTAACTGGGTTATAATCATGTTGTTATATGTTGACCTTTTGTTTTAATACTCATATTGATTTTTAATAATCAACACACCAGTGCACAAAGATTGCAAATTACTCACTTGACATCAGCTTTAGGAATTGGGTTACTTTTATTCTATTATGTTTCTTTGTACATTCTTGGCTTCGTGGTTGTTCATTAACAAAATCAAAATGTACAATGACATCCCCCCATAAAATCGTCAATAACACACAATGAACAATAATAGACATCCAAAGTACAATCCTTGTGATATAGTGAACAATGTGATAACACACAATGAACAATAACAGACATTGAAAGTAGAGGTTCAGATATTTCTTCAGATTTTTTCACTTTGTTCTCAAAAGGGTGGCCAATGGTATTTCTTCACTTTGTGTTCTTGCAGCCTCAAAAAATATTAGTAACTAGAGGATGAAATTTAAACAACAAAATCATTAAACATGGAAGGAGGTTGAGTGTGGAAAAGAGAGAAATGCTGAACAGTATATGAAGGGAAATGATGGCAGTTGACATCAAATCAGTTATTAAATGGTGAACAGTAAATGTCAAATCATTTACTTTTTGAATTTTCGATTTTGTACATTGGATATAAGGGGAATGTACATTGGCTGTCAAATCAATTACTTTTTGCATGTTGAATGGTGCGTTTTATTCTTCTTGCCTTGCGTTTTGGACAAGGTGCAGGATGCTCATCCTACACCTTGGTGCACCATCTACGCATTGCGTGCAATCAGGTTCCTTAGGCAACTTCCAAATATTAGCTCACTTTCACTTTCAATTTCTACTAACATTGTATGCTTGAATGACCAGCTAGATATGTCATGAAAAGCACCATAAAATTAGTCACAAGCTAGCTGTTAGCACTTGGTGTTTGTGCAACATCATAAGGATTTTTTTGTTTACTTCGAAAAATAAGTCCTTTTTTGTCATTACATTGTGATGCACTAGTATTGATGCTTTCATGTTTATTTCCTGAAAGCATTTGTGAGCACCTGATGTGCAACTCATTCTTTAAACTTAGTATTGATACAACTTCATCTCCATATAATGATATAAGATATATATTGTTATTGTGCTTTTGTTATTTTTTTTTCTTTTTTACAAGTTAAAAAATACAGGAAAACCCAAACTAGTTGGCAAAGAGACCAAACCAACAAGTGCAACAAGAGTAATACAATTTCAGATTATGGAAATAGCAGAATGAAAACAATATAATGAAAGTAATACAACTAGGAGATAACAAAAGTATCAAATCACGTAGTAACTCCTAAAGTCACGATGAAGTACTTCACAATGAAGTATAAGAGTACTTTATATCATTTATTGAATCACATAACCTCATGATTGCTTGCAGTTTTATTAGATAAAATACTTCGCGTTCAGCCAAACATAAACAAAATATAGCTCGTTTAATATACCAGCATAGTCTCCTTGAGAACAGCTTGTAAGTAAACTAAATTTTTGAGGTCTGATTCATCGGATAACTTGTAATTTTTAACATAATGTGTGATACTCCTATGTTCATTTTGACGTGATTAAAGTTTAATGTAGTAAATGATGATGTTGATTTTAGAGTTTCTTAGTAATATTGTTTTAATTGAGATGTGTAGAATTGAGGATCATGAAACAAAGAGAACGTAGTTGGATGCAAGATAGGTGTGAGGGACGCTTTCTCAAGATTGAGTTTGTGAATGGACTTCGAGATTTTATTGAATTCGCACAACATAATCATAAATTAAAAGACGTTGAGAAAATTAGATGTCCATGCTTAAGGTGTAACAACAAACAGTTCTTTGATGTTGATATTATTAGAGAACATCTTTATAAAAAAGGATTTTGTCATGACTATTTTGATTGGATATGTCACAGGGAAACTATTGAAGAACCCCCATCGTAGCCATCAAATCCTTGTCGAGACGTGATTGTTGATGCTCTTGGACATAATGAAGAAAATTCAAACAATGAGCAAACAAATAATGTCGAACAGGAGCCAAATGACGTAGTTAAGACACTTTGGGGATAGTTACCAACAAAAATACACTCACTCCCCCACGGGGGAATAAAAACGAACCATCAAATGTACATGTGTATTCCCATCCCTTCTAAGATGAGACAGAAAAAAAAAAGAAGAAAAAGAGGATCCACAACTTCTAATATTGTCTAAGAGAAGCCAGTAAATGCATTCCAAGCAGGGTTGTTATGATAGTAGCTAACAACACCTTAGGAGTCAGTTTCAACGAGATCAACACTCTATCCCATACGATTAGTTGTAAGCGTTGTCAATCTAACATGAGCCAACTCAGACAAACCCACATCCCAACTAGCTCAACGACAAGCCACTGCTATAGCAACAACCAACCCTTCACTATTACGTCCCACCACACCTAACCTAATTTCATCCTCTCCAATAACTGCCGCATTCAAGTTGAACTTCACCACACCTAGTGAGCTACAAGCTGGGTTGGATTTACATTGAAAAACCTTCAAGGCAAAGTCACAATAGTCATGGACGAGCCGATTAAAAAATTTGACATACATAAATATATTTAATAATTTATCAAATAAAACAATATTTAAAATATTTATTATTAAGACAAATCAAATCTCGCATAAAATATTTTTTTTATACATTAAAAAATAAGGAAAAATTCACATGAATAATCCCAACTTTCACCCGTCTTCTCAAAATAATCCCAAGTTTAGATTATTTCAAAATAATCTCAACTTTTGAGAGGACCTTTTCAAAATAAGCCAAACTATCTTTTTCATTGCTCGCACTAATCCATTTTAGGTCTATAATATGTTGAAAATTGATAGTTCGGATTATTTTGAGAATGTACACCTTAAAGTTGCGATTATTTTAAAATAATTAAGAGTTGGGATTATTTTGATAAAGTTGGGATTATTCATGTCAATTTTTCCGAACAAGGAAAAATTCACATCTTCTCAAAATAATCCCAACTTTAGATTATTCCAAAACAATCCCAACTTCTGAGAGGACCTTTTCAAAATAATCTAAAGTATCCTTTTTCTTTCTCGCACTAATCCATTTTAGGTCTATAATATGTTGACAATTAATAGTTCCGACTATTTTCAGAATGTACACCCTAAAGTTGGGATTATTCTAAAATAATTCAAAGTTTGGATTATTTTTAGAAGACCGGTGAAAGTTGGGATTATTCATGTCAATATTTCCTACAAGTAAATAGAAATGAATAAAGCAATATTTTACATAAGACTCTGTTCATTATGAAAAAAAAATCTTTTATTTTTAAAGTAGAGTAATCCAAGTGATTAAACACAAAAGTTGTGGTCCCCTCTTGCTTTTTGGTGGCATATTTTTTTTACCATTTTGAGCTTGGTTGCACTTATTGTGACTATTCCAAATAAGGAAAGTGTTACACTTATTTAGAAACGAAGGTAGTACTTCATCCGTAACAAAATAGATGTTGCACTTTCAAAAACACAATTTTCTAGGCAATTTTTTGAAGAGAAGAGTGAGAGAGTGAAAGAAAAAAGGGAAGCCATGTCATAGGAGAGAGATAAAGAGAGATTGCTTCCGAAAAAGGACGTGTAACTTCTATTTGTTACAACCATATCTAAAAATTGTAACATTTATTTTATTATGGAGAAAGTAATAGAGATTAATAATATTAAGTGGCAAGACATGTATCTAGATAGTTGATTGAGGAATAGATCTTATGCTTTCCGTACTTCTATCATTCTAGGTGAGTCTTCTATAATCACAACCTTTTAGAAAACTTCTGGTGTATGGGTATTACCCAAGTTTAGTAGCGGAAAATTATCATGTTCGGCAGCAAATGTCCAGGACGCAAACTCATGAGGAGATAATAAATGTTCCTCAATGTGAGACCGGGACTGCCGTCGCGGCCACCGAAGAGGACAAAAGATAGGGAATCTTCCCTGTAACGGATTCGTTACAGCCATAAATGTATGAAATGATTACCTATCTTGTCAAGTGATAGTACATCTATAAATAGCTCAATAGTACTATTTATGCAGGTACATTCTCTATCGTACTAAAAATAGTTGATCTCTCTCTCTAAACTCTCTCTCTCTCTAATCCTAATCGGACAGTCGCTGACTTGAGTGTCAGAGGGGGTTTCCTCACGACCACCCCGAGGGTAGCTCACGTTTGTTGTTGTGCAGATCACCACTCCCGGGTTGCCCCCATTATTGACAGACATTCTTAAGTCTGCCACTGTTTCATAACCGGAACAACTTGGCGCTAGAAGGAGGGGACTCCTATCCTTTTTGAGTAACAACCATGGGGTATGCAGATAACAACACTGGTCACGGTCCTCAAGGATTCGATGTCGGCTAGACATCCTCTCAACCTCCCATTACTGCGCCGATTGGAGCACCAGAGTTTCATTTTCGGACGCCGAGACACGGGGAGCAGACCCCAAACAACAATGTCCCTTTCAGTTTGACTCAATTGAGTCAATTCTCCCGGGAGCAGTAACAGGCTGTGGCATCTTTCATCTAAATGCTAGCGGGCACTCCTCAACCAATTTATCCTCCATCTCAGCAAGCATAAGTCGGGACCCGTAAGCGATCACTGGTAATGACCGGTAGGAATGCGGACAACACCTCAATCAGGAAGATGTGTTCTCTTAACAGAGAAGGGTAAGAGCTCGAAAGGCGAGTCGATCAATCAGGGTACGAAGAACTGATACTAGAGATAGAAGAACTGATACTAGAGTACAGCACCAACGGTGGTAGTAACTATTTGACCGGGGGTCACATGCTCATAAAACAAAAGCTCTCTCCATTCACTCCGGAGATTTTGAATCATCCTATCCCCCGAATCAAAATGCCATCCTCTAAGTACGATGGTACATCTGATTCCGATGATCACGTGGCGGCACATGAAGGTCATATGTTCTTATACACACAGGTGGACGCCATGTGGTGTAAAGTTTTCCCATCCACTCTAACTAGGATAGCTCAAACATGGTTCAAAAGTTTGAAACCACGTAGCATTTCTAGCTTTTCTCAGTTTTCACACACTTTGTGAGTAATATGCTCCATCTTGTATTAGCTTTAACTTGTAAAAGGTTACTTACGGCTTCAACACGAAACATTTAGGAAAACTGCCACCCACCAAGTGACAGGCCACAAAAATGACAAAACAACATATGCACATCAGCAAAGCTGTGTACTAACCCCTAAACAAGAGTAACACATGCTTTGGTGGTTTTTACTTGAAAACAACTCTCACACAATCAACATAAGTTCAACAATAACACCAATCATAACATGGTTAGCAGCAATATATTATTGTCGAACATGCATATTACATTTCCAATTCCACGTTTCATAATACATCACCAATCACATAATAACAAGCACGATAAGGTGACTCCCAACAATAACATGTTTCATATATTATCATTTAATCAACCTTATAACTTACCACGATTCCATAGTAGGAATTTGAGGTCACCAACTTTAATATAAACAATATTCTTCATTTCCTTTAGTCGACTTCTTAATGGAAATTCACATTTATGCTTTCATGCGCTATCAATCACTTTCTCATATTCTATAAACAACCTTTTATCAAGCAATAAATATCATAACAACTTTCACTATAATGATTCCTTATCGGGAATCCAATAACGAGATATGATTCCTTATCGGGAATCGAACATTAGTATCACTTACCATGATATGCCTCCTTATCAGGAAACCAATATCAATATTCATATTCATATACTGAATAAACGTTCATTACATACCTTATATGATTCCTTATCGGGAATCCAATAAAACAAATTACCACGATACGATTCCTTACCGGGAATTCAATATCGATATAACTTTCACAACTTGAGATAACTTTCATTTAACCAGGGGGAAAGAGAACGCGGCGGAGGAGACAAAGCTTACACTCCGACAGTGGGGGTCGTCACCCAACCATCCGCTTTACTTTTGGCTAATAATTGCGACTAGTCCGGAGTATATTTTTCCGCTGATTTCATCAGCCATCCACAGGTTTCACATTACATGATATAACATCCGATTATCGCCCCACAGAGCAATGGGCAGGTTTCCCTGTGGGGCCCCAAGGTTCCCTGTCCATGGGGCATTGTTCGTGTCACCTCATCCGCGGACTCATATGAAGCTACTTTCCCCTTTTAGATTCCTTTCGATTATCGTTCATAACTTAATCAGATCATTCATATAACTCATCAAATAATTTAGTAATCCTTAATGACAATCTTTGAATAACTAACCAAACCAAGTGATTTCCCTCGTAGATAACCATAATCATTTAACATATAACTCTTATAAATACGTCTTTCAAATTGATACATTCATGCTTTTCAAGTCCAATTACCATCGTAAAACTTGTGAACCAAAACTGGTACTAATTAATCATGTCAATACAATATCCTCAACAATATCACTAGTTCTCTCAGTTAAAATTAACTAACGAGAGTTACTAAGCTTATTCCACACATCACATGCATACTTTTGCATATAGATAGTTCATATTATTTTCGCCACTTCACCAATATCTATATAGACTCATCTCAATAATGATAACATCGATTATCAAACATCAATAATACTCGCAATAGGTTTCTCACCTAGAATTAACTAAGGAGAGTTAACTTACATATCACACTCCCGTTCATTAATCAAAGGTTGATTAATTAAAACAATCAGTTCGATTCATATCATACCATTTATTAAATTCCGAATAACAGATTCAACAACAAAATCAATCTACATGACATACTCGTAATCATATAAATCGTGTATGCATCACTCCAGTTAGGAAGTTATGCAACCATATAAGTGGAGCTTCTTTTATGCAATTTAAGAACTTATACTCACGCCAACTTTGCATTAACTTGTTTTTCTTAACGCTAATCGAATAGTCTGGCTTCCCATTTACAATTATTAAACCCAAAATCTCATTTTTAGCGAACACGAGTCAAATAGCCCAACTTTATTATATTATTCCATCTATAGTTATCGAACTAAAATACTTTATTAAATACATCTTCACTAATCTAATTCATAGTTAGGTAAACTAACTTCCATGCTCTTCAGATTTTTAACCATGACTAGTCAATCATTTCAAAACTATTTCCATCTCCAACCAACTCACATTCTTTATATAAAAGTCAATTAAATTGGATCTACAAGCTGACTTTAATTAACTCCACTCTTGGTCATTTGACAAAGAAGTAGCTAATACTATACTTTAGAACATTTCATTCAAAATCAAAGTAGTTTACTAAAGTACTAGATTTACTTGATAAGTATTATGAAAGAAAATGAACATTTTACTTCCCTTTTAGTAACACCAGATAGGTGTTCCAACTTCACTACATCAATCGGTTTATAGGATATCCTTATCACATTAACTCAGGTATATTAGAAGATGAATCTTGCCATAAAGTTTACTTCTAACAATCTTGGTATTATCAACATTTAATTAATCATTTTCCCTTCTTTAGTCAACTAAATTGACATAATCAATCCATTATTAAAGTTTAGGTAAACTGTTCTTAACTATTTAACATATATGTGTATAACTTAACTTATTGACTGCAATACTCATTGCTTATAAGTAACAATGAACCCAAACCACTATTTTAGTTGATAACATGAATACGATTTAAGGAATAACTTCTTCCATTGAATATTAGAATCAAGAAAGATAAATCCCCTCTAACTAACTCATACCCTTTCAATTCGTTACTTGTTAACTAATTCAAGTATTTTTCATCTAACTTACTTATATAAAACTAACTCAATTCATGATTCCACTCCAATAATATTAGGTAGTGTTTGGGAATGTTGATTTCATTTGAATTCCTGGATTTCAATTTATTATTTACAAATCTCAATATTGAATTCCAAATCAATTGTTTGGGAAAACCAGAAAGTCTAAATCCATTACTCCTGCATCCAGATAAAATTGCCACCAAACTCTGGTGAGTTAGAGAAAGAAATGGAATATGGTGGTGAGGTAGAGGAGAGAGAGTGGACAAGAAACCCATTAATGATTGAGGAGAGAAAAAGTATGATTTTGTCATTTAAGTTCACCAGAAAAAAATAAAAAAAAAGGAAGAAAAAAAAGACTTGAGAGAAGATGAGAAGAGAGCAGTAGTTTTTTCTGAACGAAGAAGAGAGCAGTAGGGTGCATTTCAAATTACAATGTTTGAGATGTCATTTTAAATCCTTCCTTGTATGGTTTTTTTTTGGTTGTATGGGGATTTGGGTCAATTCTTGAATTGAAATTCTTTGTCCATTCAAACATCTTAATTATCCAAATCCAGGATTTGAAATGAATTGAAGGTATCCAAACACACCATTAAGTAATATGAATTCTCCTTTCTCAATAATTAACTAATCAAATAAACCAATCCAAGCAATATCATTAATCATTTCTGATTACTCTTAACGTAAATCATCCTAATGTAAATCATCCTACTAATCTAGATGACAACCTCTTACCAAATAGATAATTCCATCAGACAACTTACAATTCAATATAACTAGAACTAGGCTTCCATTAATCAAACTAAATCAACACATTTTACTAAACTAATTTTAGAACTTATAATCACAAATATTTCCAAAACCAACCGTACACCAACTTTAGTTATCACATAGGTAAGATTTAAGAAAAACTTCTCCAATATGAATTGACCAGTGACAAGTCACAAGAATTCAGTAGTATTCTATTTATGAAATCGACCACACAACCACTATTAAACATTAATATATTAATTCACAACAATGATGATTCAGCACCATCAGTATCACACTACCATACCAACAACTACTATTCCACATCAAAAATTATTAACAATTATTCACTCTTCAATGGAATGAAATCAATATCAGAAGAAGAGCAGATATTAAGTACCGATAGGGGAGGCGTGGTGGCGGCACCCATCGCCCAACAGCACCGGTAAAGCAACAACATCACAACGGGGGAACACGAACAGCAACACGGCACGAATAAAAGCGAGAGAAGTGGCGATCAGTGGTGGTTCAACACCGGCAAGAAGGGCGCGACAACGACGCCACCTTACGACATCAACCAAAATAAGACAGAAAACTGAACCCAGAACAGCAGGACCACCGAAGAGAGAGAGAGAGACGGGGCGGCGACGAGCGGCGAACAACAAAGCTCCGGCGAGCTTGAGAAAACACAGGCGAGGCAGGAGCGCAGGTGAGAGAGAATTCGAGGGGTCTGGGTTTCGGGTTTTCACGGGGAAGGTGAGGGGATTCGGGTTTTTCACGAGGAGGAGATAGATATGGGGTTTGGGGTTTTGGCTTCTTCGATTGATTGAAGAATCAGAAGGTTAATTTGAGTGGATTTGTGATGATTTTGTGAGGAACCTCTATGGCACCTTGAACTGAAGACACGAAGCAAGAGGAAGAAGTCCTCTGGTTGTCTCTTAATGAGACACGAAATACGGAGGGAGAAAATAGTAAATGGGGTTAGGTTTCTTTTCTTTTTTTTTAAACTACAATACTTAACTCAATTGGACCTATTTTATGAAAACATGAAATAAAACCACACCTTAATTTATGAAATTTAATTTCGTAAATAATTTTAATATATCATAATAAATATAATATTCATTTTTTAATTCTAATAAAATAAGAATATGTAATAAATAATTACAATTATCGTTAAGTAAACTCTTTTAATTTTCAAGGTTGTTACAGCGCACAACTGGAGAATTGTTGTCTGTGAAGCAAGGAATGAAAGCTTGCGAGACTTTATCGGTCGTTTCAATGTCGAAGCAGTCTTTATTCCAAGATTTCAACAAGATGTGGCTGTGTTAGCCCTGATGACGGACTGAAAGAAGGGTCAGTGTTCCGAAGTTATCTCAGCCAAAAGACTTTTACGCTCTCGGGCCAGTTCTGGGCAATGCCAATGACGTCATAAGGGGATAAGAATTTGATAAGGTCGTGAGCAATCGCGAGCCGGAGAAGAAGAAGGAAGATAGGCAGAGGAAAAATAAAGGTCGTGAAGGAGATCGCGGCAGAGACGAGAGGAAACAAGAATCTAACATGGTCAAGAGAGGTGGAGACCGTGATAAAGGAGAGCGAAAGGAAAGGTTCGATGAACACACCTAGCTAACAACGTCTAGGGCACAAATATATACCCTAAATAAAGATTGCGACAGATGCCAGCGTCCTAAGCAAATGTTTCATAAAAACTGAGACAAGACTAAGTGTAGTGACTTTTATGGTGATCACGGTCACCTTACAAAAGACTGTGGGCATTTCAAGGATAATCTTGAGGACCTTATAAAAAGAGGCTACTTCACTCAGTATAAGGACCAGACAATGGATTGGAATCTAAAGAAGCCAGCAAACCAAAACGTGCAATCGCTGATGGGCGAGATTCATGTTATTAGTGTCGGTCCCATCCACGGAGGAAGTATGTCCAGGGTCAAAGTGAGTCTGAAGGGGTTCAGAGATCAAGTGACTTTCAATGAGAGCTTGCCATGGAAAAAGCCGCCAGCGATGCCAGCCATGTCATTTATGTTGGAGGACGCTAGGCATGTTGTCTATCCTCATGATGACCCGCTAGTGGTCACTCTTATAGTATCAAACTATTTGATTCATGGAATCTTAGTGAATGGAGGTAGTTCTGCAAATATTATCTATCTTTCAACATTCGAAAAGCTGATGATTGGCCGAGAGCACTTGAAATCGGTCAAATACCCATTTATTGGGTTTACAGGAGCATCGGTAGTAGCGGAGGGGCTAATTACGCTACCGGTAAGAGTTGGAGACAATGAAACTGATAGGGATGTCATGGCAGAGTTTTTAGTTATAGATATCCCAGGGGCATATAACGCCATAATAGGGCGTCCCTTCATCCATGATGTCTAGGGGGTTGTGTCAACCTATCATTTGACAATGTTGTATGTCTCTAATGAAGGGATGATGTCAAGGTTGGAGGGAAATCAAGAAATGGCAAGTTCATGTTACTTAACAGCTTTAAAACAACCCACCAAAAGAGTCCTAGTAGAGAATTTGGATCCGCCATCATGAAAGCAAAGAAGAGCTCAGAGAACAGCACAAGCTGAGGACATAGCTGAAAAAGAAATTGAGTTAGCTGAGAAAGAGTTTGAGGTTGTTTCTATCGAAGATCTGGAGTCTCGACTAAGGATGAGCCGAGACTAAAGCCAGACGGAGAAACAAGACAAGAAATGCTAGCTGATGATCCAGCTAGAGCGGTCGTTGTCGGAATGACATGGATCTAGAGGTTAGAGTCAACCTCGTGACTCTCCTCCGAGAAAATGCTAACGTCATCGCATTCTCGGAGGATGTTATGCCAGGAATAGACCCAGTCATGATGGTTCACCGTCTAAATGTCGACAACACAGTCCACCTAGTGAAGCGAAATAAGAGAGCTTTCTCGACCGAGAAAAATAAAGTAATTAAAGAAGAAGTGGACAATTTGCTAGCGGCCGATTTCATTGAGCCATATGACTATCCTGAATGGTTACCAAATGTAGTGATGGTGAAAAAGGCCAACGGCCAATGGCGAATGTGCGTTGACTTTGCAAATTTGAACAGAGCATGCCCAAAGGACTGTTACCATTTGCCCTTAATAGATCAATTGGTGGAATCCACCAGCAATCACGCGCTGCTGAGTTTTATTGACACATTCTCAAGATATCACCAGATCATTTTGCTAAAGGAGGATAAAAAGAAAACAATGTTCATCACGGACAATGGGGTATACAATTATAAGCCAATGCCTTTCGGCTTAAGAAATAAATGCAGGTGCAACATAACAAAAATTGGTCGACTAGGTATTCGCGGAACATAAGGGGAGGAACATGGAGGTCTATATGGATGACTCCATAATAAAGAGCAAAACAGACCGCGAGCACCTAGCCGACCTAGAAGAAACATTCAATACGTAAAGAAAATACAAGATGAAGCTCAACCCTAAGAAGTGTGTCTTTTGAGTAAGAGCAGGGAAGTTCTTGGGATTTATGGTGAGCTAACGAGGCATTGATACAAACCCGGACAAGGTTCAGGCAATCATGGATCTGCCCGAGCCAAAAGGCATTAAGGATATTCAGATGTTAACCAGAAGAATGGCCGCTTTGAAAAGATTCATCTCAAAGTCGGCCGACAAGTCTCTGCCGTTTTCGCACTATTGAAAGGCAACAAGAAGTTTGAGGGGGGGGGGGGAGCAGAGAGTAGAGTATAGCCTTATGGCAGTCAAGAGCACTTAAAGAGTCTACCAACAATATCAAGGCCGAAGACTGAAGGTAGGCGTTTTCTTATCGTTGGAATTAATTATTTCATGAAATGGATAGAGGTCGAGCCAACAACGAAGATAAAAGCAAATCATATAAGGAAATTCATCTGGCGAAACATCATGACTAGATTTGGCATTCTGTGGCTATCGTTTTTTAACATGACATACAGTTTGACTGTCGATCAATACAAGCTTTCCTCACAGACTTAAAGGTCAAGTTCGCACACTCAGCAGTATGCCATCCCCAGAGCAACGGACAAGCCGAGGTCGCTAACAAACAAATCCCGAATCCCCTCAAGAAAAAGCTAGACGGGTTCAAAGGCAGATGGGTTGAGATGGTACTGGCAGTACTGTGAGCGAACAAGACAGTAGAGAAGGAAGCAACAGGGGTGAGTCCTTTTAAGCTGGCCTTTGATGCAGAGGCGGTGCTACCGATAGAGATAAGGTTATCCTCCTATCGGATTAAGCATTAAGTCCTAGAGCAAAACGATCAAGCACTAACGGAAATTTTGGATTTCCTCCCTGAGAGAAGGCTGGTGGCCGAATTGAAAGCAGCACAGGATAGAATCAGTAAAGCTTACAACAAAAGAGTCCTATAAAGACCGTTAAAGGTGGGTGACTTAGTATTGAGAAGAACGACCGCCACGGGAAAAGCTTATGCAGAAAGAAAGCTGACAACTAACTAGGAAGACCCTTACGTCATGGCCAAAAAGCTCGCTCCGGGTTCCTACATCTTGAAGAATATGGATGGAAAGGAGCTAAAGAACTGCTGGAATGCTAGCGTATTAACGAAACATTATGTGTAATGTAATTGGACGAGAGCTACGATTGTCATATTAATAATACAAGTAGCTGCAAGCGTTCCTTATATTTCATTTGTGTATTGAAGTTGTATTTTTGTTAAATTAAACAACAGCCACATAACAGGCCCAATACAAATAAAGCCAAATGATACGCTCTAAGTACGCTAATGGCCACATAAGAGGCCTAGTACAAATAAAGCCAAATGACAGGCTCTAAGTATGCTAGCGGCCACATAAGAGGCCCAATACAACTAAAGCCAAATGACAGGCCCTAAAGCACGATAACGGTCATATAACAAGCCTAGTGCAAATAGCCAAATAACAGGCTCAAAACATATTAATGGCCACATAACATGCCTAGGATGAAGACGACCATATAACATGCCAAGGAAGATAACGGCCATATGACAGGCCTAAGGAAAATTGTAACGGGATAAATGCAAAAGTTAACGTCCTAAAAATGCAATAATTACTAACCGATTAAGAGTTTGTCTCGGACAATATAAATTCGCAATTTAAGGAAAAGACTGAATTATAAATTAATGGCATGGTGGCGAACTACAGGAAAAAAATGTAGGCAGCCATTAAAAAAGGCACTTATAAATTCATAGCAAAAATTGCAGTCAAAAAAGTGTTTACATGCCATCATAGGCTGAATTCTAAAAATTACAACTCAAGTAAAAAACTATTAGAAGATACAGAGGAGCCTGGAGATGACCGCCAAAATCTTCAAAAGGGGTGCTTTGTCTTCTCCGGGGACAGGCAAGATGTTGGCAATGACGTCCTTAGAGCAAAAGTAGGGCTCGCCATCAAGAGGGAGTAAGTGAACGCCTTTAGCAAAAGCAGTCTCCATCTACTCCCAGTCAAAAGATGGGTTAGAATGGCAGATGGATCCCTTCTCAGCAGTTAAGTCCGTTTGTACTTGGTTGGCGTGAGCAACAGCCGCGTCGCGAGACACTTGAACATCTCTTGTAACTAGCTCAGAGCTCTCTGCCACGCGCTGATACTCGACGTACTATGCTATCAGCTCCACAACAGAGTTGTTCGCCTACAAAATAAAAAGGGGGGGGGGGAGAGAAAGAGAAGTGAGTAAAATAAAAAATACAAAAAAGAAGAAGTATCACTTACCACTGCCATGTCATCAGCAAGTTGGGCTGCGGGCGCCACCAGCTTGTCGGCCAGACAATCTATTTGCAATAGGAGTCCTTTGAGCAGACGGTACCTAGAGTGCCGCCATTAGCAGGGATATCTGCATAAAGAGACTCGTCCCCCCTCACATCCCAATTTGCCTGGTATAGTTGACCGGGAGTAGTTCGGGGGCGAGAGAAGGTAGCCTTAACGGCGGCACAGAGGGGTACCTCCTTCGTCTCGATCTATTCTCGGACCTAAGAATAAATTCGCGGCAAGATCCGAGAGAATCTCGGAGCACTAAGAATCTCATAACTCCTCTCGCGCATGGATGAGAAGGATCCAAGTGCCGTCGCAATGCTGCATATAGCAGCATCAAGTGGAGATGTCTGGGGAATGACAGGAACGGAATCAAAAGTATAAGTAATTTCTACATTCTGTCATTTTAGAGGGCCCTCTGCCTCAAGTTCTAGGGGACGCCTGCGATTGCACTGCCACCGCTCCCGTTAACTAGGACTCGGACAGCTGATCGAGAGGGAGTCTAATTCCCCCCGTCCAGAATTGTGGCCTTGCGTTCGCCTAGCGCAGCGAGTAACCCGACCAGCGGTACGACCATCGCGACTGGCATTGCGGTAAGCACCTCGTGAACATCTAGTGAGGCTGTGAACGGTGTCGTAATCGAAAATTGGCTCTTTTGGAGTTTTAGACATCGGTCTTCATTCGTCGTCTAGGCCTAACTCCTCAATATCTAAGCTGCCAGCACCTATAAAAGAGTTAATCAAAGACGGATCAGCATCAACAAAATAAAAGGGCACAAAAGTCAGGTTACACACCTTATGGGTGAGTCCGACCCAAGAAAAAAGCAGACAGAGGCTCGTTGCCGAGAATATACTTGGCATGTGGAAGCCAAGTACAAGGACTCTGTGTCTCGGACTCTTCATTACCCTCAACTTCCGGCTCAGGCTTGAAATAGTCAAAGGCCTCTTGCTCAGCCTCGGGCAAGTCATAGGAGGGCACGTCCTCTATCCTGGTGACCGGCTTTGTGAAATGCCGGCGAAGGGGGAAGGTGTCCGATAAGTCAATAAAAGACCGCTTGCCATACCTTCAACCTAGGCATCTTGGAATAGACGATAAGCTCATCTTTGGCCGTCATCAGTGACCACCAACCCTTCTCAGCAGAACCATTCCTCCGCAACCAAGGAAGCCGACGAGGTTAAGGGTCTCAGGAAAGTCCAGATACCCGCAAACCCAAACTTACGCGATCAAGTTCCTCACGGCCAAAGGAGTCAAGTGAGCAGGGCAGATGTTGTATGCCTTCAAGATCTTGACCAGAACAAGGTCTAGTGGGAAACGTAATCCAAATTCGAAATGGTGGGCTTAAACAACTATGTGCCCTACCGGGAAATAAATCACCTTCGACCCCTCGGCTAGGATCACCAATTTGTAATCGGATGGGAGGGCATACAACTCTCAGCAACCTTGCAATAATTTAGCTCTAAAGCGATCGCCCGCCACGTTTTGCAAATAACGGTATTCTTAGGACCATTGCAATAATCTAAGGGGAGCCATGTCCCAAAATGGAGAACATCATCCCGGTCAAGAATAGGCTCTAGACGGAAGAAAGGAGGCATGCTAAAACTCTCATGAATGGCGATCTCAATATGACGAACGGTCGACTCATGACCGGAAGTAGAGGGGGCAGTACCAGCCTCATCCATGCTGGCAATAGAGTCGTTGTCAGAACTTAAATCAACAACAGGAGGATGAGATGGGTCGGAATCATGAGCAAGCCGGTCATAAAAGTTAGTGTACGCCACCACCCCAGCATCGACAAAACTATCTAACCAGGCATGTTCCATCAAAGGTCGGACATCAAGACCGGGAAAGGCATTAGGTGGAGTGTTCCTGACGACCCTACGGACTAAAATTTGGTGTCTTAACTCCCTAAGCGTCTGATTATCCCCACTCGACCTATGTTCTTTTGCCATGTCAGTCGTGAGGGATAGATCAGTTAAAAGACGAGTCCGCCCATCCCTAAGGTTAGCAACAGACGAACTTTGTCCGTCATCTAGGGAAGGAGAAGAAGGTTCACTTTCGGACATAAATTTACTACTCAAAGTTTTCAGACTGTCTAAATGGTCCGACATAGTTCTAAGTAAGGAAAAACAACGAAAAACCAAAAAGTTTCGAAATTGGTACCTGAGAGAAATTTCGCCGAAAAATGACCGGAGCAGACGAAGCAAACTTCCCAAAGTACAAAAGCTCCCCAAAACATAGCAGGTGAAGCGAAACTCGCCAGAGAAAATGTCGAAGCGAAAACAAGCACCCTCGAATAAAATCTATAAAGAGAATCGAAATTTGTGGAAATTCTTCGAAAGCAAGGAAGGAAATGCAAAAACATGGCCTTTAGTTGCAGAGAAAAAATTTCGAAGTTCTTAGAGAAATGGAAAAACCAGAAAAAAAAAGTTTGAAGATAGATAAATAAGTTGAATAAAAAATAAAGAAAAGTGAATTTCGCTTTTGAATAACACAATGAGCGGTGGCAATTAAAAAAACGTATCAATTGATACCATGGATTGACGTCAAGTGTCACTTGCTACTGGCGGACACTTATCATGTCTGGCACCAAATGTCCCGGACGCAAACTCAGGAGGAGGAAATAAATGTTCCTCAATATGAGACCGGGACTGCCGTCGTGGCCACCGAAGAGGATAAAAGATAGGGAATCTTCCCTCTGACAGATTCGTTACAGCCACACACGTGTCAAAGGTTTACATATCCTGTCATGCTAAAAATACCTTATCCCTATCACTCTAAACTCTTTCTCTCTCTAATCCTTATCGGACACTAGATGACTTGAGCGTCGGAGGGGGTTTCCTCACAACCACCCCAAGGGTAGCTCATGTTTGTTCTTGTGCAGAACACTACTACCAGATAACCCCCATTACTGACGGAAAACTCTTAAGTCTGCCACCGTTTCGTAACTGGAACATCTGGTATCTTAATATTTAACCTAAATGTAAACTTTTTTTTGGAAGTTAAGTTACAACAGTCTCCCTCATAATCTGGTATCCATTTGTCTTAATGATGATGAAGATAACTTGCATTTCTTTAGAATTGACCCATTATTTAAAATATTTGGAGAAATGGCCCTCTGGATATTAACTCAAACTTAGATGAGTCATGTATATGAAAGATTGGATTATTCTATTTTATATCCTACTATTAGTTCAGTAGCGTGGTTCTCATAGTCCTGAGATTGCTTTGCTTATTGCAACTCTTTGAGGTATTTGGTTAGTGAGAAACAATCATATATTTCGTGGTTATTGTTCTTCTCCCTACCAGATTATGGTTTCAATAAATGTTGCTTCAGTGCAACATGAATGGTTCTTTGCTCTTCAGCAACAACAACTTCAAATTCTTCATCCCCCTTGAACCTCTCATTAGCACCCTTCCTGGGTTTTTAAGTGTTCACATATGTCAACACTCTTATGGTTCTCCTCATATTCTGATTGAGGTTGATTGTTCATGGGATAAAAAGTCCCTATGCACTGGTGCTGGGTGGTCTGTTATTAGTGGTATCGCAAGAGAAAACCTTTTTAATTGGTGGCATTCATTTCATTGCTCGCTCTGCTCTTCAATCTGAGCTTCTTGCCTATGTTTGGTCCATGAAAAAAAGGTATACAATCATTCCAAATCTAAGGGATCCATCTGCAGTCATTCAACTTATCCAAGACAAGGGTTCTTCTTATATTTTCCTCTGATGGACGGTCCAGCATATCATCATAATGGGTGCTGTTGACCCTTGAGTTTTGAAGATGACCTAACCACAAAAGACATAGTATATTTTATGTCTGTTGTTGCAAGGTAATTCATGCACGAGCTAAGAGAATACTTGATTGAAGATTAAAGCGGAGAATTAATCAAGATCGAAGTAAAGATGTTCGAGAGATGAAGAATCAAGCATGGAATGAAGATTAGAATACATTAGGGTATTTATTAATCTTCTTGTTAAGGTTGAGTAAAGGCTTTATTAAGTTCGTGGTGAATTCTCAAAGGAACTTGGTTCTGTTCCCATGAAAGGAACAGACCTGGCACTATAGGAACAAGGCTTAGGAACAAGACTTAAATTAGGGAACAAGACTTTAAAACTAATTTAGGAACTTCTAAGTGACTAATATTGTGCGCCTAAGTAATTGGTGCCCAATATAGTTGTTAGAGTTTTTAGGGATATTTGACTAAGATCCATATTTTAGGAAGTTAGTTTAAGTTTGTTAGGAAAAGATTTTAAAAAGATTTTTGATTTTAAAAACTGATTTTCAAATTTATCTTTTTAAAATATATATTTTATCTTTTATATTTTATTTAAAAGATTTAGTTTTCGAAAATTTATATTTCCGGTTTTTAAAATGTTTCGGATTTTTAAATTAAAAACTGTTTTCCGGTTTTATAAAAATTTTGAAAAAGATATTTTTCCTAAAAACTAGCTAAAGATTTTATTTATTTATTTCCTAAAATCTAGATTCACGCCTAAAGTTTACTGCTACAGTTTATGTAGTTAGTGGATTTAGTGGCTTAAGTTAATTATCCTCCAAGTATTTAATTAAATTAAATAAGTTAATTATTCTCCAAGTTTGCAAAAACCACGTAATTGTTACTGCTTCTATGAATGAAGTAGTGGATTAGTGGATGCTTACATGACATGGAATAAATTAATTTAATTAATTAATTAAAATCATGGAGAACATGTGATAATGGTCTAATTAGTGGAAACATGTCTTGTCTTAATTGTCTATAAATAGGCGCCTAATTCATTTGAGCAAATTGTGTCTGACTTAGTTAATTTGTCTTAAGTTATCTAAAGTGTCAGTGCCTTTTCCTTAAGAGAATTCATACTTACATTAATCGAGTTTATTACTCTTCCATTTTTTATAAAGTGTATTTTTGAGAAAAAGGGTTTGAGTGAACTCTTTGTAAGTGTGAGAAAGCTTTGAGTGAAGCAAGAGAAAGAGAAAGAAACTTCGAGTGAAGTTTGAGAGAAAACGTCAGTTGTTGGGAACTGTCGTTGGGAACTTGAGTTGAGTGACTTAAGTTGAGAATCGAGAGAAAAGTAATAGGTTGTAATCAGAGTTGTTTTGGCCTATTATAGTGGAAAGTTGTTTAAAATCCCTTGTGGTCGAGGTTGTTTCTTCCTACTAGGCCTAGGAAGTTTTTCCTCGTAAAATCTCTCGTGTTCCCATTGTTTGTTCCCAAGTTTACTTTTAATTCCGCAAAAAGTATAGCTTATTCTCTCACTATAATTCACCCCCCTCTTATAGTGCTCATATTATACAACAATTGGTATCAGAGCGGGAACTCTAATATTCAGGAAACCCTGTTGAGTTCAAGATCTTGAAAAATATGAATACTAGAGAGAAACTGGAAGAAGGGTACTCTACGCAGAGGCCACCAATGTTCAATGGTAAGTTTTACACTTACTGGAAGAACAGAATGGAGATCTTTATCAAAGCCAACAATTACCAGGTATGGAGAGTCATAGAGGTAGGTGATTTTGAAGTCACTACCACTAATGACAAGAATGAGGTAATTCCTAAATCTATATCTGATTTTGATAAAGCTGATTTCGAAAAGATGGAAATTAATGCTCTTGCTATAAAATGCTTCATTGTGGTCTTGGCCTCATGAACACAATCGTGTCATGGGATGTAAAACCGCAAAACAAATTTGGGATCTTCTTGAAGTCACTCATGAAGGTACGAGTGAAGTTAAGAGATCAAAAATAGATCTTTTGATGAACCAATATGAACTTTTTCAAATGAAATCAAAAGAGTCTATCCAAGACATGTTTACACGCTTTACTAATATAATTAATGAGCTAACATCTCTTGGTAAAGTGATTACATCTGAGGAACAGGTACGAAAGGTCCTAAGGAGCCTTCCTAGGGATCGTTGGATGGCTAAGGTAACTGCCTTACAGGAAACTAAGGACTTTACTAAGTTCAATTTGGAACAACTTGCTGGTTCCCTATGACTCATGAGTTGCAATTGGACAATGAGAATGGAGAATGTCCAAGCAAAATCGATTGCCTTAAAAGCTGATGAAAGTGAAGGCTCAGAAACGATGAAGAAGAATCGCTCTCATGGTCCGAAAATTCAAAAGAATGTTTAGGAACATGAAGAATGGAGATTACAAAGGTAAGAATAAGAAATATTCTAACAAACTTGTTTGTCATAAGTGTGGCAGTTCTGAGCACTTCATCAAGGATTGTCCCCAATGGGAACAAGAAAAAGGCAAAGGAAGGGAACGAAGCAGAGATAGGAACAAAGAATACAAAAACTCCTATACTCGATCTGACATGAAGAAAGCTATGGTTGCTGCATGGGGAGACTCTGACTCGGAGGAAGAAGATGATCCTCAACCAAATGAGGAGACTGCAAACTTCTGTCTTATGGCTCTTGACAATTCCGAATCTGATGAAGAGATTGAATCTCTTGAGGCAAGTCTAGACACCATCAAAACTCGTCTTAATTCTTTAAGTAAAGAAAATTATTTGAGTTTATTGTTGACGCTGTAAATGATTGCAAAGATGAACCATTAAACTAAAACAATGTCAACATGCTTTAAGTGTAGCAAAGGAACATACCTCTTGGCTTAAAAGTGTTCGATTGATATTGAGAAAAGATTTTTCGAATTGTTTGACAAAAATCTTAAATTAAAAGAGGATTTCGAAAATCTTAAAAATGAGAACTACTTGTTAAGTCTTGAGTTATCACAACTAAAAGAGTTTGTTCCTGAAGTAAGTTCATTTGACATTAAGTCAGTTCCCTTGCAAAGTTTCAAATCTGAAATAAACGAATTGAAAAATCATGTTTCATTTTTGGAAATTGAAAATAAGAACTTGTAGGGGAACTGCACCAAATGAGAAATGAAAAGAAAATGCTACCTATTCCAAACTGGATTAAGAACCCTCAAACAAAACGAACTGAAGGTCTTGGTTTTAATCACAAAAAGAATTTGAAAAACCTAAAAAGAGAGTTGATTTACCAAGTGATAAAGTTTGTATGTTTTGTGGGAACACTGGTCATTTTAGGAACTCTTGTCCTAAAAGACTTGGTCGCATCAATGAGAACTTGGAAACAAGTAAAGTAATTTGGAAAAAGAAATCTATTGTTCCTGAAGGAAAGGAACCCAAGAAAGATTGGGTTCCTAACTCTAACAATTAGTTTTCTTGCAGGTTGGAGTGAGGGGGAACAACACATGGTACCTAGACAGTGGTTGTTCTAAGCATATGACTGGAGATAAATCAAGATTTCTCTCACTCTCAGCCTAAATGGTGGAAGTGTGACTTTTGGTGACAACAAGAAAGGTAACATAGTTGCCATGGGCAAAGTTGGTAAGTCATCGTCACATTCCATAGAAATGTGTTTCTAGTTGATGGATTAAAGCATAACTTGTTAAGTATTTCCCAATTCTGTGATAGAGGGAACTGTGTGAAGTTTAATAGTGAAAAATGTTTAATTGTCAACAATAGCACAAAGGATATCATTTTGGAAGGAACAAGGAAAGGGAACACATATGTTGTGGTCTCAACCTTGTTCCCAAAAAAAATTCACATGCCTTAGTGTTATTGATGATGATTCATTTTATGGCACAAGCGTCTAGGTCATGCTAGCTTTTCCTTGCTTGACAAACTGCGTTCTAAAGAACTAGTTTTAGGTTTACCCTCTACTAAGTTTCATTTAGATCATGTGTGTGATGCATGCGCAAAAGGCAAGCATGTTAGGTCCTCTTTCAAGTCCAAGAATGTGGTGAGTACCACAAGACCTTTAGAGTTAATACATATGGATTTATGTGGACCTATGAGGATACAAAGTAGGAGTGGAAAGAAATATGTGTTAGTAATTGTAGATGACTTCTCTAGATTTACTTGGGTTATTTTTCTTTCTAGCAAGGACGAGACTTATGATGAGTTCCTTGTCTTTGCAAAGAAAGTCAAAATTTGAGTGGTCATAAGTTACTTACCTTAGATCCGACCATGGTAAAGAGTTTGAAAATTTAAGTTCGATGACTTTAGCAGAGACAATGGATTAGATCACAATTTCTCGCCCCTAGAACACCTCAACAAAATGGTGTTGTTGAAAGGAAGAATAGAACACTAGAAAGATGGCTAGGACTATGTTGATAGCTAGTGGCTTCCTAAAAACTTTTGGGCAGAAGCTGTGAATACTGCTTGTCACTATAAATCGAGCCATGGTAAGACCTTTATTAAATAAAACGCCCTATGAGCTGTATTTTGGTAAAAAGCCCAATATTACATATTTCAGAACATTTGGATGTAAATGTTTTGTTCATAATAATGGGAAACAAAATATTGGAAAATTTGATGCTAGAAGTGAAGAAGCTGTATTCTTAGGATATTCTTCTAGTAGCAAGGCTTATAGAGTGTATAATAAAAGGTCTATGTGTGTAGAAGAAAGTGTGCATGTTATTTTTGATGAAACAGATAAATTTGATGCAAGCACACAGGTTGAAGATGACTTCGAAATAGGATTGACAAAAGATCTAAGTCTTATTGATGAGACTTTGGAAGACGAAGTCATGGGAACAAAGCCAAGGGAACAACATCCTGTTCCTGTTCCCAATGAGGAAGAAGAGGAACTAGGAGTGATGCACTAGTGAATGAATCCACTATTGTTGAACCTGGTTCCCAAGTACAGGAAATGAAGATGATCAAGGAAACCAAGTTTCCATCCAGGATTTCCAACCAAAGCCTTGGAAAACTCATCGTTCCCATCCTGTGGAACTAATAATCAGTGACATAAAAAGGGAACTCAAACGAGATCTCAATTGAAAAATTTTGTGCTTTTCATGCTTTTCTTTCTATGTTGGAACCTAGGAATCATGAAGAAGCTCTCACTGATGCTGATTGGATCGTAGCAATGCAGGATGAACTTCATCAATTTGAAAGAAACAAAGTTTGGCACCTTGAACCTAAGCCTAAACATAACAAGGTTATTGGTTTAAAGTGGGTGTTTCGAAACAAATTAGATGAGTTCGGAACTATCATAAGAAACAAGGCCAGGTTAGTTGTGAAAGGATACAATCAACAGGAAGGCATTGATTATGAAGAAACTTTTGCTCCAGTTGCAAGATTGGAAGCAATTAGAATCTTCATAGCTTTTGCTGCCTTCATGGGTTTAAATTGTATCAAATGGATGTAAAATGTGCTTTTCTAAATGGTTATCTTAATGAGGAGGTATTTGTAGAACAACCTCCAGGTTTTGAAAATAAGAATTTCCTAATCATGTCTTTAAGCTTGACAAAGCTCTTTATGGGTTAAAGCAAGCTCCAAGAGCATGGTATGAAAGACTTTCTAAGTTCCTTCTTGAAAATGAGTTTAAAAGAGGAAAATTGGATCGAACCTTGTTTTTAAAATCAAAAGGAAAACATTTATTAGTTGTTCAAATATATGTTGATGATATTATATTTGGTGCCACTAATGAATCTTTGTGCAAGGACTTTGCTAATCTCATGAGTAAAGAATTTGAAATGAGTATGATGGGTGAGCTCAACTTCTTCTTGGGGTTGCAAATCAAGCAAACAGAAGAAGGAATCTACATCCATCAACAAAAGTACATAAAGGAACTATTGAAAAAGTATGGTTTGGAAGCATCCAAAGTAATCATACACCTATGGGAATTCAACCAGATTGGATGAAGATTCTATAGGAATAAGTGTGGATCAAACCAATATCGAGGTATGATTGGCTCATTACTATATCTAACTGCAAGTCGTCCTGATATTGATTTCAGTGTAGGTTATGTGCAAGTATTCAAGCCAATCCAAAAGAATCTCATCTCACAGCTGTGAAGAGAATCCTAAGATACCTCAAGGGAACAAATGATTTAAGCCTATTCTATTCGAGAGTGATACCTTTGAATTGAAAGGATTTGCGGATGCTGACTATGCAGGAGATCTGGTCAATAGAAGAGTACATCAGGTATGGTTCAGTTCCTTAGTCATAGTTTAGTTTCTTGGAGCACCAAGAAGCAAAACACAGTTGCTTTATCTACAGCAGAGGCTGAATATGTTGCAGCAGCAGCATGTTGTTCCCAAATGCTATGGATAAAACAACAACTACGTGACTATGGAATCTACTTTGAATGTGTTCCCATCTATTGTGATAATACTAGTGCTATTAGTATTTCTAAAGATCCCGTCATCATTCAAGAGTCAAACACATCCATATTAGGCATCACTTTCTGAAAGATAATGTTAAAAGGGTCTTATTAAAATGGAATTCTGTGAGACTGAACGTCAAATTGCAGACATCTTGACAAACCCTTAAATAGAGATAGGTTTGAGAAATTGAGACTTGAACTTGGCTTAATCAATTGAAATGATTGCTACATATTCCCCTTTGTGTTAATTCTTTGGCATTATGTCTGGATGTGCATTTTGATGTTTTTATTTGCTTAAATACATCACAATCTTATAGATTATTTCATATGTATAAGTAAAAATGTCTGAAAACTGCTCACCAATGTCCAATAATATTCCCCTTATTGTTCATAGGACAATTCTATGCCTTAAGTGATGAAAAGGATTAAAAGAATTAATGGAGTTCCAAAGTAGCAAAATTTCATTGTTTCCATTCACTGTTCCCAAACGCTGTTCCCAGCGTGTTCGATTTAGATTTTTTTTTCTTTTCAAAATTCGAAAAAAAAAAATATTCTGTTCAGATTTTATTTCCTAAAAATATGATTTTTTCCTTATATCTCTCAAGTTAGTTGAAGATATTTTTTTATAGATAGATTTTTTTTTCAAAAACGTGTAAATACACGGTTTTATATTATTTATTTTCCTTTAAACAAAACAAATTTTTTTTTTCTTCTATAAAACCGAAAATTACTCCACAAAATATGATACCAAAAACACTTCTCACTCTCTCTCCTCCCACAAAGCCGAAAAACCCTCTCCTTCCTCACTAAAATTGAATCACCAACACCCATGGATATTTCTCCCAATTCTTCATCAAGAATTCTAAGGAAAAGGAAGAAAAGAAGAATCGGTTGAAATGGAGGTTGAAGAAGCTCATGCAACAAGTGAGGGGGAATCAGATGTTCCCGAGAGAGGAACAACAATCTGCTTCGAAAAAATTCCACGGCAATAGGTATGTGCATGGACTTTTTATTGATGTTTCTTGGTGCAAAAGAGTAAATTTCGTCAATTGCTTAATATGATTAAGTTTCAAGGTTGGGAAAATCTTTTTGTGAAATGTTATGGAAATAGTTTGATTCCTAAATTGATGGACGAATTTTGTGAAAACTTTTCCATGGATGAAGAAGGAAATTGTTCCACTTTGAAAGGAACTCAAATTGATTTTAATGCTAAAATTTGGGTAAATGCTTGGTGTTCCCGTGAGAGGAACGATGTTTATTTCAAGAAACAACGTGGTCCTATCCATTTTCGGACATTCTTTTGATCAATTGATTGTTAATATGGTGGTCAAAAGGGAAAAAATTTCTTGATCATAATCTTCTTTCCCCTTATCACAAAATTTTTTTCACATCCTCAAGAAAGCTTTATTGCCTCGTCTTTCCAAACGTGCTCAAGTTAGCATGTTGGATTTATTTACATTCATTGTTTAGCTCTCACAAACACATAAACTTTCCTCTTTAATGATTCAACATTGAGTCATTGCATTGAAAATGGATTTGTTGTTGGTATGGAGCTTAGTAACCGAAATTCTACTTAAGTTTAAAGTGAAAATTTCGGGAACTCAGTCCATTGGGTATCCACGGGAAATATGTTGAATGTGCGTGCCTTGAATAACTTAATGTTTGTGTTGTGAATGGAGAAGTTATTAAGGGAGGCTAATCTTGATGATGATGAGGATGATGATGTGGATGATGAAGTGGAAGAAGAAGAAGAAGAAAAAGAAGTTGAAGAGAAGAAAATGAAAAGCGAAAAAGAAAAAGAAAGAAAAATCAAAAAGAAAAGAAAATTGAAAAAGAAAAAGAAGAACTAAGAAGAAAGGGAAGAAGGTGGTTGATGAGGTGGTGAAACCGTTGTTAAAAGCACTAGAGCTAGTCAAAGGGTTCAAAAAATGAAAGTGCTTAATTTTCCTTTCTTGATGCCGAGAAAGTTTGAGGAAGATGAAGTAAAGGTGATTGATAGGGAAGATTATGAATCTAACCTACCTCCTTCTAGGGAACCGACTCCTGTTCCCATGGAAACCAATCCTCCTTTTCCTCCATCTCCACAAAAATCTGCCTCACCCTCTACCCTAGCACCACAAATGATCCATCCCTCCCTCTACCTCAAAACCCTCCTGTTCTGTTCCTAAAGCTAAGGAAACAGTGTGTTCCCATTCTAGAGGAACAACCTGCTGTTCCCAAACCTAAGGAACAAACGCAACCCCAATCCTTCTCAAGCTCCCTCGTCTTCTCAAAATCCTACCATTGGTTCTACATATACTCTAGCTCATGCTAGAAGGTTGGATTCTTTGTTTTCCTTGGTTATGGGTCATTCGGAAGCAATGATGGAGTTTGCTACGGAAGCTAAGGATTTAAATGGGTTGGTAAAAGGGGTTATGACAAAGTTGACAAAGCCTTGGAGGACAACAAGAAATTGTGCTCGGCTTGGTGAACTTTCTTCCTCCTTCAAGCTATGAACTCTAGATTGTTGAAGTTGGAAGACATTGTGCTCAAGGGAAATGATACATTGGCCGAAAATCATCAAGAAGTGATGGCAAAGCTTCATGATGTGGTGGAAGAAGTAGAACAACCTCCCTCTCCTAAATCATAAACTTTTCTCATTTCGTTTATTTTTATTTTGTGTGGGAACATGAACTTTGTTTAATATTTGTCTTTTCTATCCTTCTCCTTTAATCATGCTACAATGGAACTTTTTTTGCTAATTCTAAGTTTGATCTTTTTGCATGTGTGCGTCTAAATGAATGGCTAATATTCTTGGATTGCGGTTTTTGAGAGTTGAATGCTTTATTTGCTTATACTAACCAACTTATTTCTTACAAGTTTGGTGGTGTGATGTGTTTAGTGAATAATATTCATCTTTTTGAAATCGTGGACTATGTTTTTGAAGATGCCAAAGGGGGAAAGATAAGGCAAATCAGAGTAAATTTTTTTTGTCATGATTATGTTCTCATATTTCGACTTTACAAAATAAAATAACGAGTCTATAATACTTAATTTAACTTGGTTACATACTTTGTTAAAATTGTTTTATATGACTTATGTATATTATTTTAGTATATGCCTTTTGTTGCATCTTCAAAAAGGGGGAAATTGTTGACCCTTGAGTTTTGAAGATGACCTAACCACAAAAGACATAGTATATTTTATTTATGTTGTTGCAAGGTAATTCATGCTCGAGCTAAGAGAATACTTGATTGAAGATTAAAGCGGAGAATTAATCAAGATCGAAGTAAAGATGTTCGAGAGAATGAAGAATCAAGCATGGAATGAAGATTAGAATACATTAGGGTATTTATTAATCTTCTTGTTAAGGTTGAGTAATAGCTTTATTAAGTTCGTGGTGAATTCTCAAAGGAACTTGGTTCTGTTCCCATGAAAGGAACAGACCTGGCACTATAGGAACAAGGCTTAGGAACAAGACTTAATAATTAGGGAACAAGACTTAAAACTAATTTAGGAACTTCTAAGTGACTAATATTGTGCGCCTAAGTAATTGGTGCCCAATATAGTTGTTAGAGTTTTTAGGGATATTTGACTAAGATCCATAATTTTAGGAAGTTAGTTTAAGTTTGTTAGGAAAAGATTTTAAAAGATTTTCTGATTTTAAAATAACTGATTTTCAAATTTATCTTTTTAAAATATATATTTTATCTTTTATATTTTATTTAAAAGATTTAGTTTTCGAAAATATATATTTCCGGTTTTTAAAATGTTTCGGATTTTTAAATAAAAACTGTTTTCCGGTTTTTATAAAAGATTTTGAAAAAGATATTTTTCCTAAAAACTAGCTAAAGATTTTATTTATTTATTTCCTAAATTCTAGATTCACGCCTAAAGTTTACTGCTACAAGTTTATGTAGTTAGTGGATTTAGTGGCTTAAGTTAATTATCCTCCAAGTATTTAATTAAATTAAATAAGTTAATTATTCTCCAAGTTTGCAAAACCACGTAAATGTGTTACTGCTTCTATGAAGTGAAGTAGTGGATTAGTGGATGCTTTACATGACATGGAATAATTAATTTAATTTAATTAATTAATTAAACATCATGGAGAACATGTGATAATGGTCTAAATTAGTGGAGAACGTGTCTTGTCTTAATTGTCTATAAATAGGCGCCTAATTCATTTGAGCAAAATTGTGTCTGACTTAGTTAATTTGTCCTAAGTTATTTAAAGTGTAAGTGCCTTTTCCTTAAGAGAATTCATACTTACATTAATCGAGTTTATTACTCTTCCATTATTTTATAAAGTGTTTTTTTGAGAAAAAGGGTTTGAGTGAACTCTTGTAAGTGTGAGAAAGCTTTGAGTGAAGCAATAGAAAGAGAAAGAGAAAGAGAAAGAGAAAGGAACTTCGAGTGAAGTTTGAGAGAAAACGTTAGTTGTTGGGAACTGTCGTTGGGAACTTGAGTTGAGTGACTTAAGTTGAGAATCGAGAGAAAAGTAATAGGTTGTAATCAGAGTTGTTTGGGCCTATTATAGTGGAAAGTTGTTTAAAATCCCTTGTGGTCGAGGTTGTTTCTTCCTACTAGGCCTAGGAAGTTTTTCCTCGTAAAATCTTTCGTGTTCCCATGTTTGTTCCCAAGTTTACTTTTAATTCCGCAAAAAAGTATAGCTTATTCTCTCACTATAATTCACCCCCCTCTTATAGTGCTCATATTATACAACAGGTGCATTAATTCCACTATTTTCCATTTGCAAGGTTCCTCGATAGCAAGTTAGCCAAGCTCATGTTCTAGCTACTACTTATAGATGTCTTCCTTAATTTCCTTTGTTTCTTTCTTCTCTTTTAGTTTCTAATGAGGTCAAATAAAAGTCATTGAGGCAATTTTGCATTATTCTCAATTACCAATTAATGATGAGGAGGATTGTTAAACATCGCCCATAAAGTACTTAAAATCGCCCAAATTCTCACACGAATATACCATAATACCCTTACTTATATTTTCTAATTTTTTACCTTCTTCTCTATCATCTCCTCTCTCACTCATTCACTCTCTCATCTTCTTCATTCACTATCACCATCTAACTCAAAATGTCAGGTATTCCACCTGGGGAAAATCCAAAGAAAAAGAAAAAACTTATCTTCCGACCTGCAACGGAGAAGGCACTTTTACGGGCTGCAAAAGTAAGACGGCAACAAGAGGAGGCGAAGGCGGCATTACAAAAATTTATACTCGAACGTTTGCTCAGGGCGTTCACCCCATGGAAGGAACTTCTAGTCAGGACGTTCCATCCATGGGGCGAATGCCTGGCTAAACGTTCCTTCCATGGAATGTACGTCATGGCGACGTTCCTTCCATGGAAGGAACGTTTTTGCCAGACGATCGCCCCATGGATGGAAGTCCTGACCAGACGTTCCTTCCATGGGGTTTCCCATAATTTATCTGCCCAATGTTTTTGTTCCTTTTTTTTTGTTTCCTAGATTACTATTATTATTTTCTTAATTATTATTATTATTATTATTATATATTATTATTATTATATTATTATTATTATTATATTATTATATTATTTTATTATTATTATATTATTATTATTATTATATTATTATTATTATTATATTATTATTATTATATTATTATTGTTGTTGTGTTGTTGTTATTATTAATTTTTGTTGTTGTTGTTATTATTATTATTATTATTATTATTATTATTATTATATTATTATTATTATTATTTATATTATTATTATTTTATTATTATTTTATTATTATTATTATTATTATTATTATATTATTATTAGAAAAAATCGATAAGAATAATCCGACCTTTGGCCGGTCTTCCACCAATGGTACCACCTTTATTTAATCCAGCTATAATCCCACCTTTGACATCAATATTCTCTCAATGGTACCTAAAACCTACAACCTGTTCAATGGGTAAAAAAAGGATCCCAGTTACTTTCCCCTCAAAATCACTTTGTCCTTTGAACTTCCCCCAACCTCTGAACATCCTCTTCTCCCAAAAAAACGCGAAAACCTTCATTGTTGCCCAAGCTTATCTTCACCAAATATCTCCTGCAACTGTTCATTATCAAGGTCCATTGTTGAAGTTCGTGGAATTCAAAGTCCCCTGAAAAAATCGAAAGCTCCGCCATCTCAGTTAGGTATGAATTTTCAAATTCTCTGTTTAAAGTTCCAAATTTATGTTAAAGATCGCATCTTTTGATATTGTGTTACCCTAGTATTTGTTAAAAAGTGTTTGAATATGCCCAATTGCATGTATGTTTCCGTTGATGTTGTTTTCATTAAAATAGGTTCTGGGTTTGAATTTTTTGCATGCTCTTCCTGATATGCTATGGAATCAACACTTGGTACACTTAGGTTTTGGCATGGGGATATGTTTAAGAAAACTAGTAAAGCGGCTGTTTATTTAGGAGGATAAATAGAACCTTTCCTGTAGATTCAGATGAATTATGTTGGTTTCGGTTAGAGGAGTTAGCAAAGGAATGTAGGGGTTATAAGAAGATTGATGTTGTGTATATTTGATACCTGCTAAAACTCTTGATGATGGGTTGAGGCAGACTTTTGGTGATAATGAGGTTATATATCTAATTGCTCTTGTTTTGAAGCATAGGTGTGTTATATGTATGTGTTACATGGTGTAGATGATCCTGAAACTTTTGTCTAACCTTCCACTACCATTAGAAGGTCCATCAATTGAGATTGAAAACCCAGCCAAAGAAGATGAAACCCCACATTCACAAACTGAAAACCCACCTTCCCAAACTGAAACACCAGCTTCACAAACTGAAAAACCCACCTTCCCACATTGAAAACCCAACTTCACAAACTGAAAAAACAACTTCACAAATTGAGATTCATCTTGAACAAACTGATACACCTATTTCCCACATTGAGATGCCTAATACCAATAATCCAATATCCTTCTTAAATCAAGTCAAACACCCAAAAAGTCAAGGGACAAGTTAGCTGTGAGGAGGGGTCCACCTAGAAGGAGTCCAGGTTGAGTTAGTGTTAAATTACTACCTGATGCATCAGTTTGGCAGAGAGAGTATAGCTTTCCAAAAGATTCTTCCACATCATCACCTTTTAAAGCACAAATACCTCCCCCAATTGAAACCTTTATCTCAACCCACCTACATCAACCTACACCTACCCATCCCAACCAACACAACAATCGGAAAACCAAAAGAAACCAAAAAAACCTGTGCACCAAACTGAAACAACTGCTAGCCCTAAATATGCCCTTTCTCAGTCAACAACAAATCCACTTTCATAACAAGCAAAGTTCCAGATGACTATGAGTGGTTAGATCCTAGGAGTGATGAAAATCTCAACTGGGATGATTTCTTTACTGAGGCAAAGTTTCAGATTTAGAGTAAGATGGTGAAGATGGTGAAGATGAGTATGAACCATCAGAGGGTGAGGGTAGTGATGAAGATTTAAATGAAAAGAATTGGAGAAGGATACAGAGGTTGGATTGGATGAAGAAGGAGAAGGTGAATTTGAATTTGAATTTGAAGATGATGAAAACAGTAATGAGGATTACACTGAGGCTTTGAACAAATTAAAGTTAGGGGAACTAATTCTAAGTTAGAGCAGATAGTTAAACAATTACAAGAAGAGGCTGCAGAGGGGAGGTTAAGGTGCAATAGTGAGGTAGTAAGGGGCGGTGAACACAGGGAGGTTGGTAGTGATGCTGAAGGTACAGATGATGACATCCATACACCACCAGAAAGTGGTGATGAAAGAACTGAGGATGAAAGGAGAACTGCTAGGGGAATGTTGGTTAGTGAAGATGCTGATTTTTCCAAATTCAATTGGAAAGTGGGTCAAAGATTTCCTAGTAGGGCTGCATTTAGGAAAGATGTTTCAAAGTATGGTATACTTCAAGGCATAAATTTATGGTATATTTCAAGTAACAAAAATAGGCTAAAAAGACTTGGAGTGGTTTGTGTAGAGGGATGTTCATGGTTCCATGCAAGAGCATTATCTGAAGATTGGGAGGTATTTAGAAGCTGTAAAAGCTTCTAGTTTAGGAACTCATTTGGAGTTGTACACTGATCCAAGTTAGAAGAAACAACCTCTTGTTTTTTAGAGGTTATATGTGTGTTTTGAGGGTCTGCAAAGGGGTGGAAGGAAGGATGTAGGAAGATATTTTGTGTTGATGCTTGTTTTTTGAAGACTTTTCTTGGGGGCCAATTGATGTCAGCTGTTGGAAGGGATGGAATAATCAGATGTATCCAATAGCTTGGCTATTGTGGAAGTGAAAACAAAGTTGGGAATGGTTCTTTAGACAGTTGCAAAGGAGTTTGGCACTTGGAGATGGTGATTTCCTAGGAATTGTGAGTGATGAGCATCAGGTATGAACTAATTTCTGTTTTTATTTACTGTCACAGTGGATAAATAGGTTGTTTATATTACAATATGTTCTGATTTATCATTAAACTAAGTAACTAATTAGTTAAGCATCAACATCTAATCAATAATGAATGATGGATCTGATTTATGTTTTCTGTTTTTTGGCATGTTTATTATTTATCAGTCTATCATAATTGGTGTTGCATTAGTGTTCCCCAAAGCTGAACATAGGCATTATGCTAGGCACATTTTTGCTCTGTGGCATAAGAGTTATAGGGGATGAGATGAAACTGTTGTTTTGGAGTATAGTAAAGGCATACAATGAGGCAGATCATAATGATGCATTAGATAATCTAGCCAAAGTGAGTGATGAGGCTGCATAGAGTTTCAAAGCATACAATCCCAAATTGTTTTGTAGGGCATTTGTGAGCACTAGCACTAAAGCTGACATAATTACTAGCAATCTAGCGGAAACTTTCAATGGTTGGATCATAAATGCTAGAACAAACATGTCATCTATATGCTAGAGGATATTAGGGCATCTTTGATGCAAAGATTGGTTAAAAAGAAGCAAGAAATGGAGAAGTTTGCTTCCCTCATTTGCCCTAGAATCAAAACAAAGCTTGAAAAGGAAAAAAAATGAAGGCTGCTTTTTGTGATGTGCTACCATCTACTGCAACTCTATTCCAAGTGAATCACCAACTGGACAGTTTAACTGTTGATTTAGAGGCAAGAACATGCACATGTAGGAGATGGGATATGTGTGGTTACCCTTGTTGTCATGCTGTTGTTGCCATTTTTTTGTCATAAAGAAGCAGAGGAGTTTGTTCATGAATGCTACAAAAGAGAGGTGTATCTCAAGGCATATGCAGGTTCCATTCCACCATGTAATGGTGAGAGACATTGGCCAAGGGCTTCACTTCCACTAGACACCCCTATTAAAATTGGACCTGGTAGGCATAGGAAAAACAGAATTAAGGACCTTTTTGAAGATCTGAAATACTCTGGGAAGATGATAGGCATGGTATTGAGATGACATGTACCATATGTACATATGGCAAGGCCATAATAAAAGGAGGTGTCCAAATAGAGATTCTGATGTGAGTGTGGGAGTAAGTAAAGGGCCATAATAAAAGGAGGTGTCCAAATAGAGATTCTGATGTGAGTGTGGGAGTAAGTCAGAGAAACAGAGACCAAGGGGAAGGCCTAGGGCTGATTGTCAACAACAAGAAGCAACCACAGAACACGCAACCACTAACAAGCAACTACACAACAAGCCAGCCACTTCACAGCATCTGCACAACCCACAACACTTAGAAGGGTGGCAGAATGATTATAGGAGGTAAAGGATCAAGGGGTGCAGAGGTAGAGCTGGTGGTGGTAGAGGTGCAGCTGCTGGTGGGAGGGCTGAAGCAGCTGGTGGTGCTGAAGGCATTGCCAGTGGTGCTGCTGCTGCAACAAATCGAGGTAAAGGTCGAGGTCGAGTCGAGGAAGAGGAATATGTCAGTTTTTATACTTGTTGTTATGGTTTAGTTTTGATTTTTTAACGAACATTGATTTACGATTGTTTTGTTTCTTAACAGATTCCAACTGGATTTGGTGTCTTGATAATGAATGATGGATCAACCATCACCAATGTGTTGTTCTTAGAAATAATTTTGCCTCCTAATGATCAATTATGTAAAAGTTCGGTTTAATAAACTTATCTATTATATTTGCTTTCAGGAACCCGGGTCACGAGGTCCGAGAATTATTTCAAGTCAAGCATCAACATCGACTACTTCAGCAACAAATCAGAATTTCTCCATGCAACAATGATTTTATAGTACTTTGTGTAGGATCTGAACGAACAATTTGGTCATTTTTTTATAAGATTATGGTTTGTGTTATTGTCGAACATTGGATCGATGTTTTGTAATAGATTATGGTTATTGTTCATGTTGAACAATTTGGTACCTTTTGTAAACCGTTGGTTCAATATTGAACACAATATAATGGTGTTCGTTTTGAATTATGTGTATAAAATTCTCAACTTCAAACATTTTTGTGTTGCATCTCCCAAATGTTAACATTTCTCCTTCAAATGAAGCTACTAGCAATGTTATTTGTTCATCAATCCCGAACACGTTCATTCATTAATACTTCCAAATAATATAATTCATGATAAAGCGTAAAGTTTTCCAAACCCTAACACATAGCACCTACATCAATTCACTTCAACATGTAGATAATAATACCAAACAAAATCCAAGACATAACCATAGCCATTTGAAAAGCTTTCTCCTATTATTATCTAACATCAGTCGAACACGTAATAGACGATTGTTGGATGATAATCTTTTGTTTTCCACTTCAAGCTCATGTTTTCCTTCTTCATTTGATTAGTTTATGTTGGATGATACATCAATTCACTTCAACATGGAGATAATAATACCAAACAAAATCCAAGACATAACCATAGCCATTTGAAAAGCTTTCTCCCTATTATTATCTAGCATCAGTCGAACACGTAATAGCCGAACGTTGGATGATAATCTTTTGTTTTCACTTCAAGCTCATGTTTTTCCTTCTTCATTCAGATTAGTTTATCTTCCAAAAAACTTCTTCTCAACTTCAAGCTCAATAATGGTAGTGTCTTTGTCCAAGATTGAATTGCAAATACCTTATCTCACTGGAAATCTCTCCTCCTCAACCACATCACAACCCACTTGAAAAATGGCATCTTTGTTTTCCTGAATAAAACCTAAAAAAATTTGATGTTAAACTAACAATAATCAGGAAATTTAAGTTTTTGTAACTAACAATAATCAGGAAATTTAAGCTCAATATGTAAGCATCGATAAAATTTCCTCCCAAAATTTGGACCTTGTTTCTTACAAGTAAGTACAGCAGCGCTTGCTCCATGATTACACAAGATTGGCTTTTTGCGTGAAGATTGAGAGGATGAACCACTCAATGAACCTCCTGCCATGGCTATAAGAGCAGAGGAAGAAGAGATTTGAAGAAGAAAAAAAAGGAAAAGAAGCAGAGTGTGAGGAAGAGAGAGGATGAAGGAGGAAGAGGCTGAAAGAGATGAGGGGCAGTTAATAAGGAGGGAGAAGATTAAAATATTAAAGCTAAAATAAAAATAAACATAACGGCTACATACTTACCTGCTGCAACAGGTTACCTTCAGGTAACGTACCATTGAGAGAATATTTATGTCAAAGGTGGGATTATAGTTGGATTAAATGAAACCATTGGTGGAAGACCGACCAAAGATCGGATTATTCTTATCAATTTTTCCTTATTATTATTATTATTATTATTATTATTATTATTATTATTATTATTATTATTATTATTATTATTATTATTATTATTATTATTATTGTTATTATTATTATTATTATTATTATTATTATTATTGCTATTATTATTATTATTAATTTTGTTATTATTATTATTATTATTACAATTATTATTATTATTATTATTTTTATTATAATAATTATATTGTTGTTGTTGTTGTTATTAATTATTGTTATTAATTTTGTTGTTTTTCTTAATATTATTATTATTCTTGTTATTTTTTTTTTATTATTTATTATTGTTATTATTGTTATTATTATTATTTTTTTTATTATTGTTATAATTTTTATTAATTTTGTTATTATTAATTTTGTTGTTATTATTATTATTATAATTAATATTATTATTATTATTATTATTATTATCATTATTATTATTATTATTATTATTATTATTATTATTATTACTACTACTACTATTATTATTGTTATTATTATTGCTATTATTATTATAATAATTATTATTATTATTTTTGTTGTTGTTATTATTATTGTTGTTGTTGTTATTATTATTATTATTAGAATATTTTATTAAAGTAATTGTTGATGAAATAGCCATCTGGGTTTCAACAATTTGCCGGAAAGACACTTCCCGGATTTCGTGGTGTGCACTACGAGGATTCAGGACGGCGTCATCCGCACTCACGTGGTGTTTCGGCTTCCGTTAGGAGGACGCGGATGAACCCGACTGGTCCGCGACGTTTGCTTCAGTTACACAATGAGGGTGTTGGTGGGTCGTACGATGCAATAGAGCATCAAGAGATGGATGGGGGGACGTTCTTCACGGTGATGATGTTCAGGATGCAGTTATGCGGGAGTTTGAGAGAGATCTAGACCCTACAGTTGATGATCGTTGGAATATTCGTAAGGGTAGGGGTGGGCGGTTTATCGAGGAGAAGGGAGTTCATCGACTATTGAAGATCGAAAGGGAAAGGGGAAAGGAAGGTTAGAGGTCAAGTTGCAGGAGTACCTATGGTTGGGTCAGTTATCCCTAGTTTTGGTGGACACGTAGCTATGGAGATTTGGGGAGGGGGGATAGAATTACCTTGAAGTGTCAGACCCGAGAGAGGATTTGTGCACGTTTGAAGACATGGGTTAGGACATTGCCTCCACCGATACAGGCTCGTCTCTGTAGGACATCTCTATACCATATCCCTTTTACTAAGTTCACACACATTGATGCACCCTTGATTTTAGCATTTGTTGAGCGGTGGCAGCCTGATACGAGTTCTTTTCACCTACCGTTTGGGGAGATGACCATCATGATGCATGATGTTAAATTAAAAGAGGATTTCGAAAATCTTAAAAATGAGAACTACTTGTTAAGTCTTGAGTTATCACAACTAAAAGAGTTTGTTCCTGAAGTAAGTTCATTTGACATTAAGTCAGTTCCCTTGCAAAGTTTCAAATCTGAAATAAACGAATTGAAAAATCATGTTTCATTTTTGGAAATTGAAAATAAAGAACTTGTAGGGGAACTGCACCAAATGAGAAATGAAAAGAAAATGCTACCTATTCCAAACTGGATTAAGAACCCTCAAACAAAACGAACTGAAGGTCTTGGTTTTAATCACAAAAAGAAATTTGAAAAACCTAAAAAGAGAGTTGATTTACCAAGTGATAAAGTTTGTATGTTTTGTGGGAACACTGGTCATTTTAGGAACTCTTGTCCTAAAAGACTTGGTCGCATTAATGAGAACTTGGAAACAAGTAAGTAATTTGGAAAAAGAAATCTATTGTTCCTGAAGGAAAGGAACCCAAGAAAGATTGGGTTCCTAACTCTAACAATTAGTTTTCTTGCAGGTTGGAGTGAGGGGGAACAACACATGGTACCTAGACAGTGGTTGTTCTAAGCATATGACTGGAGATAAATCAAGATTTCTCTCACTCTCAGCCTATAATGGTGGAAGTGTGACTTTTGGTGACAACAAGAAAGGTAACATAGTTGCCATGGGCAAAGTTGGTAAGTCATCGTCACATTCCATAGATAATGTGTTTCTAGTTGATGGATTAAAGCATAACTTGTTAAGTATTTCCCAATTCTGTGATAGAGGGAACTGTGTGAAGTTTAATAGTGAAAAATGTTTATTGTCAACAATAGCACAAAGGATATCATTTTGGAAGGAACAAGGAAAGGGAACACATATGTTGTGGATCTCAACCTTGTTCCCAAAAACAATTCACATGCCTTAGTGTTATTGATGATGATTCATTTTATGGCACAAGCGTCTAGGTCATGCTAGCTTTTCCTTGCTTGACAAACTGCGTTCTAAAGAACTAGTTTTAGGTTTACCCTCTACTAAGTTTCATTTAGATCATGTTGTGATGCATGCGCAAAAGGCAAGCATGTTAGGTCCTCTTTCAAGTCCAAGAATGTGGTGAGTACCACAAGACCTTTAGAGTTAATACATATGGATTTATGTGGACCTATGAGGATACAAAGTAGGAGTGGAAAGAAATATGTGTTAGTAATTGTAGATGACTTCTCTAGATTTACTTGGGTTATTTTTCTTTCTAGCAAGGACGAGACTTATGATGAGTTCCTTGTCTTTGCAAAGAAAGTCAAAATTTGAGTGGTCATAAGTTACTTACCTTAGATCCGACCATGGTAGAAAGTTTGAAAATTTAAGTTCGATGACTTTAGCAGAGACAAGGATTAGATCACAATTTCTCAGCCCCTAGAACACCTCAACAAAATGGTGTTGTTGAAAGGAAGAATAGAACACTAGAAGAGATGGCTAGGACTCTGATGTATAGCTAGTGGCTTCCTAAAAACTTTTGGGCAGAAGCTGTGAATACTGCTTGTCACATTATAAATCGAGCCATGGTAAGACCTTTATTAAATAAAACGCCTATGAGCTGTATTTTGGTAAAAAGCCCAATATTACATATTTCAGAACATTTGGATGTAAATGTTTTGTTCATAATAATGGGAAACAAAATATTGGAAAATTTGATGCTAGAAGTGAAGAAGCTGTATTCTTAGGATATTCTTCTAGTAGCAAGGCTTATAGAGTGTATAATAAAAGGTCTATGTGTGTAGAAGAAAGTGTGCATGTTATTTTTGATGAAACAGATAAATTTGATGCAAGCACACAGGTTGAAGATGACTTCGAAATAGGATTGACAAAAGATCTAAGTCTTATTGATGAGACTTTGGAAGAAGAAGTCATGGGAACAAAGCCAAGGGAACAACATCCTGTTCCTGTTCCCAATGAGGAAGAAGAAGAACTAGGAGATGATGCACTAGTGAATGAATACACTATTGTTGAACCTGGTTCCCAAGTACAGGGAAATGAAGATGATCAAGGAAACCAAGTTTCCATCCAGGATTTCCAACCAAAGCCTTGGAAAACTCATCGTTCCCATCCTGTGGAACTAATAATCAGTGACATAAAAAGGGAACTCAAACGAGATCTCAATTGAAAAAATTTTGTGCTTTTCATGCTTTTCTTTCTATGTTGGAACCTAGGAATCATGAAGAAGCTCTCACTGATGCTGATTGGATCGTAGCAATGCAGGATGAACTTCATCAATTTGAAAGAAACAAAGTTTGGCACCTTGAACCTAAGCCTAAACATAACAAGGTTATTGGTTTAAAGTGGGTGTTTCGAAACAAATTAGATGAGTTCGGAACTATCATAAGAAACAAGGCCAGGTTAGTTGTGAAAGGATACAATCAACAGGAAGGCATTGATTATGAAGAAACTTTTGCTCCAGTTGCAAGATGGAAGCAATTAGATTTTCATAGCTTTTGCTGCCTTCATGGGTTTTAAATTGTATCAAATGGATGTAAAATGTGCTTTTCTAAATGGTTATCTTAATGAGGAGGTATTTGTAGAACAACCTCCAGGTTTTGAAAATAAAGAATTTCCTAATCATGTCTTTAAGCTTGACAAAGCTCTTTATGGGTTAAAGCAAGCTCCAAGAGCATGGTATGAAAGACTTTCTAAGTTCCTTCTTGAAAATGAGTTTAAAAGAGGAAAATTGGATCGAACCTTGTTTTTAAAATCAAAAGGAAAACATTTATTAGTTGTTCAAATATATGTTGATGATATTATATTTGGTGCCACTAATGAATCTTTGTGCAAGGACTTTGCTAATCTCATGAGTAAAGAATTTGAAATGAGTATGATGGGTGAGCTCAACTTCTTCTTGGGGTTGCAAATCAAGCAAACAGAAGAAGGAATCTACATCCATCAACAAAAGTACATAAAGGAACTATTGAAAAAGTATGGTTTGGAAGCATCCAAAGTAATCATACACCTATGGGACTTCAACCAGATTGGATGAAGATTCTATAGGAATAAGTGTGGATCAAACCAAGTATCGAGGTATGATTGGCTCATTACTATATCTAACTGCAAGTCGTCCTGATATTGCTTTCAGTGTAGGGTTATGTGCAAGGTTTCAAGCCAATCCAAAGGAATCTCATCTCACAGCTGTGAAGAGAATCCTAAGATACCTCAAGGGAACAGATGATTTAAGCCTATTCTATTCGAGAGTGATACCTTTGAATTGAAAGGATTTGCGGATGCTGACTATGCAGGAGATCTGGTCAATAGGAAGAGTACATCAGGTATGGTTCAGTTCCTTAGTCATAGTTTAGTTTCTTGGAGCACCAAGAAGCAAAACACAGTTGCTTTATCTACAGCAGAGGCTGAATATGTTGCAGCAGCAGCATGTTGTTCCCAAATGCTATGGATAAAACAACAACTACGTGACTATGGAATCTACTTTGAATGTGTTCCCATCTATTGTGATAATACTAGTGCTATTAGTATTTCTAAAGATCCCGTGCATCATTCAAGAGTCAAACACATCCATATTAGGCATCACTTTCTGAAAGATAATGTTGAAAAGGGTCTTATTAAAATGGAATTCTGTGAGACTGAACGTCAAATTGCAGACATTTGACAAAGCCCTTAAATAGAGATAGGTTTGAGAAATTGAGACTTGAACTTGGCTTAATCAAGTTGAAATGATTGCTACAATATTCCCCTTTGTGTTAATTCTTTGGCATTATGTCTGGATGTGCATATTTCGATGTTTTATTTGCTTAAATACATCACAATCTTATAGATTATTTCATATGTATAAGTAAAAATGTCTGAAAACTGCTCACCAATGTCCAATAATATTCCCCTTATTGTTCATAAGACAATTCTATGCCTTAAGTGATGATAAAGGATTAAAAGAATTAATGGAGTTCCAAAGTAGCAAAATTTCATTGTTTCCATTCATTGTTCCCAAACGCTGTTCCCAGCATATTCGATTTAGATTTTTTTCTTTTCAAAATTCGAAAAACCAAAAATATTCTGTTCAGATTTTATTTCCTAAAAATCTGATTTTTTCCTTATATCTCTCAAGTTAGTTGAAGATATTTTTTTAATTAGATAGAAGATTTTTTTTTCATAAAACGTGTAAATACACGGTTTTATATTATTTATTTTCCTTCCTTAAACAAAAAAAAAAACTTCTTCTTTTACTTCTTATAAAACCGAAAATTACTCCACAAAATATGAATACCAAAAACACTTCTCACTCTCTCTCCTCCCACAAAGCCGAAAAACCCTCTCCTTCCTCCACTAAAATTGAATCACCTACACTCATGGATATTTCTCCCAATTCTTCATCAGAATTCTAAGGAAAAGGAAGAAAATGAAGAATCGGTTGAAATGGAGGTTGAAGAAGCTCATGCAACAGTGAGGGGGAATCAGATGTTCCCGAGAGAGGAACAACTGTTGCTCGAAAAAATTCCACGGCAATAGGTATGTGCATGGACTTTTTATTGATGTTTCTTGGTGCAAAAGAGTAAATTTCGTCAATTGCTTAATATGATTAAGTTTCAAGGTTGGGAAAATCTTTTTGTGAAATGTTATGGAAATAGTTTGATTCCTAAATTGATGGACGAATTTTGTGAAAACTTTTCCATGGATGAAGAAGGAAATTGTTCCACTTTAAAAGGAACTCAAATAGATTTTAATGCAAAATTTGGGTAAATGCTTGGTGTTCCCGTGAGAGGAACGATGTTTATTTCAAGAAACAACGTGGACTATCCATTTTCGGACATTTCTTTTGATCAATTGATTGTTAATATGGTGGTCAAAAGGGAAAAACATTTCTTGATCATAATCTTCTTTCCCCTATCACAAAATTTTTTTCACATCCTAAGAAAGCTTTATTGCCTCGTCTTTCCAAACGTGCTCAAGTTAGCATGTTGGATTTAATTTATTCATTGTTTAGCTCTCAAACACATAAATTTCCCTCTTTAATGATTCAACACTTGAGTCATTGCATTGAAAATGGATTTGTTGTTGGATATGGAGCGTTAATAACCGAAATTCTACTTAAGTTTAATGTGAAAATTTCGGGAACTCAGTCCATTGGGGTATCCACGGGAAATATGTTGAATGTGCGTGCCTTGAATAACTTGAATGTTTGTGTTGTGAATGGTGAAGTTATAAGGGAGGCTAACTTGATGATGATGAGGATGAGATGATGTGGATGATGAAGTGGAAGAAGAAGAAGAAGAAAAAGAAGTTGAAGAGAAGAAAATGAAAGCGAAAAGAAAAAGAAAAGAAAAATCAAAAAGAAAAGAAAATCGAAAAAGAAAAAGAAGCTAAGAAGAAAGGGAAGAAGGTGGTTGGTGGTGAAACCGGTTGTAAAAGCACTAGAGCTAGTCACAGGGTTCAAAACATGAAAGTGCTTAATTTTCCTTTGCTGGATGCCGAGAAAGTTTGAGGAAGATGAAGTAAGGTGATTGATAGGGAAGATTATGAATCTAACCTACCTCCTTCTAGGGAACCGACTCCTGTTCCATGGAAACCAATCCTCCTTTTCCTCCATCTCCACAAAAATCTGCCTCACCCTCACCCTAGCACCACAAATGATCCATCCCTCCCTCTACCTCAAAACCCTCCTGTTCTGTTCCTAAATAAGAAACAGGTGTGTTCCCATTTAGAGGAACAACCTGCTGTTCCCAAACCTAAGGAACAAACAGCAGCCCCAATCCTTCTCAAAGCTCCCTCGTCTTCTCAAAATCCTACCATTGGTTCTACATATACTCTAGCTCATGCTAGAAGGTTGGATTCTTTGTTTCCTTGGTTATGGGTCATTCGGAAGCAATGATGGAGTTTGCTACGGAAGCTAAGGATTTAAATGGGTTGGTAAAAGGGGTTATGACAAAGTTGACAAAGCCTTGGAGGACAACAAGAAATTGTGGCTCGGCTTGGTGAACTTTCTTCCTCCTTCAAGCATGAACTCTAGTTTTGAAGTTGGAAGACATTGTGCTCAAGGGAAATGATACATTGGCCGAAAATCATCAAGAAGTGATGGCAAAGCTTCATGATGTGGTGGAAGAAGTAGAACAACCTCCCTCTCCTAAATCATAAACTTTTCTAGTTTAGTTTGTTTTTATTTTGTGTGGGAACATGAACTTTGTTTAATATTTGTCTTTTCTATCCTTCTCCTTTAATCATGCTACAATGGAACTTATTAATTTTCTAATTCTAAGTTTGATCTTTTTGCATGTGTGCGTCTAAATGAATGGCTAATATTCTTGGATTGCGGTTTTTGAGAGTTGAATGCTTTATTTGCTTATACTAACCAACTTATTTCTTCAAGTTTGGTGTGTGATGTGTTTAGTGAATAATATTCATCTTTTTGAAATCGTGGACTATGTTTTTGAAGATGCCAAAGGGGGAAAGATAAGGCAAATCAGAGTAAATTTTTTTTGTCATGAATTATGTTCTCATATTTCGACTTTACAAAATAAAATAACGAGTCTATAATACTTAATTTAACTTGGTTACATACTTTGTTAAAATTATTTTTATATGACTTATGTATATTATTTTAGTATATGCCTTTTGTTGCATCTTCAAAAAGGGGGAAATTGTTGACCCTTGAGTTTTGAAGATGACCTAACCACAAAAGACATAGTATATTTTATTTATGTTGTTGCAAGGTAATTCATGCTCGAGCTAAGAGAATACTTGATTGAAGATTAAAGCGGAGAATTAATCAAGATCGAAGTAAAGATGTTCGAGAGATGAAGAATCAAGCATGGAATGAAGATTAGAATACATTAGGGTATTTATTAATCTTCTTGTTAAGGTTGAGTAAAAGCTTTATTAAGTTCGTGGTGAATTCTCAAAGGAACTTGGTTCTGTTCCCATGAAAGGAACAGACCTGGCACTATAGGAACAAGGCTTAGGAACAAGACTTAAAATTAGGGAACAAGACTTAAAACTAATTTAGGAACTTCTAAGTGACTAATATTGTGCGCCTAAGTAATTGGTGCCCAATATAGTTGTTAGAGTTTTTAGGGATATTTTGACTAAGATCCATTATTTTAGGAAGTTAGTTTAAGTTTGTTAGGAAAAGATTTTAAAAAGTAACTGATTTTCAAATATTATCTTTTTAAAATATATATTTTATCTTTTATATTTTATTTAAAAGATTTAGTTTTCGAAAATTTAATATTTCCGGTTTTTAAAATGTTTCGGATTTTTAAAATAAAACTGTTTTCCGGTTTTTATAAAAGATTTTGAAAAAGATATTTTTCCTAAAAACTAGCTAAAGTATTTTATTTATTTATTTCATAAAATCTAGATTACACGTTTATGTAGTTAGTGGATTTAGTGGCTTAAGTTAATTATCCTCCAAGTATTTAATTAAATTAAATAAGTTTAATTATTCTCCAAGTTTGCAAAACCACGTAATTGTTACTGCTTCTATGAATGAAGTAGTGGATTAGTGGATGCTTTACATGACATGGAATAATTAATTTAATTTAATTAATTAATTAAACATCATGGAGAATGTGATAATGGTCTAGTTAGTGGAGAACATGTCTTGTCTTAATTGTCTATAAATAGGCGCCTAATTCATTTGAGAAAATTGTGTCTGACTTAGTTAATTTGTATTAAGTTATCTAAAGTGTCAGTGCCTTTTCCTTAAGAGAATTCATACTTACATTAATCGAGTTTTTTACTCTTCCATTATTTTATAAAGTGTATTTTTGAGAAAAAGGGTTTGAGTGAACTCTTGTAAGTGTGAGAAAGCTTTGAGTGAAGCAAAGAAAGAGAAAGAGAAAGAGAAAGGAAGAACTTCGAGTGAAGTTTGAGAGAAAACGTTAGTTGTTGGGAACTGTCGTTGGGAACTTGAGTTGAGTGACTTAAGTTGAGAATCGAGAGAAAAGTAATAGGTTGTAATCAGAGTTGTTTGGGCCTATTATAGTGGAAAGTTGTTTAAAATCCCTTGTGGTCGAGGTTGTTTCTTCCTACTAGGCCTAGGAAGTTTTTCCTCGTAAAATCTTTCGTGTTCCCATTGTTTGTTCCCAAGTTTACTTTTAATTCCGCAAAAAAGTATAGCTTATTCTCTCACTATAATTCACCCCCCTCTTATAGTGCTCATATTATACAACAGGTGCATTAATTCCACTATTTTTCCATTTGCAAGGTTCTCGATAGCAAGTTAGCCAAGCTCATGTTCTAGCTACTACTTATAGATGTCTTCCTTAATTTCCTTTGTTTCTTTCTTCTCTTTTAGTTTCTAATGAGGTCAAATAAAAGTCATTGAGGCAATTTTGCATTATTCTCAATTACCAATTAATGATGAGGAGGATTGTTAAACATCGCCCATAAAGTACTTAAAATCGCCCAAATTCTCACACGAATATACCATAATACCCTTACTTATATTTTCTAATTTTTTACCTTCTTCTCTATCATCTCCTCTCTCACTCATTCACTCTCTCATCTTCTTCATTCACTATCACCATCTAACTCAAAATGTCAGGTATTCCACCTGGGGAAAATCCAAAGAAAAAGAAAAAACTTATCTTCCGACCTGCAACGGAGAAGGCACTTTTACGGGCTGCAAAAGTAAGACGGCAACAAGAGGAGGCGAAGGCGGCATTACAAAAATTTATACTCGAACGTTTGCTCAGGGCGTTCACCCCATGGAAGGAACTTCTAGTCAGGACGTTCCATCCATGGGGCGAATGCCTGGCTAAAACGTTCCTTCCATGGAATGTACGTCATGGCCAGACGTTCCTTCCATGGAAGGAACGTTTTTGCCAGACGATCGCCCCATGGATGGAACGTCCTGACCAGACGTTCCTTCCATGGGGTTTCCCATAAGTTTATCTGCCCAATGTTTTTGTTCCTTTTTTTTTGTTCCCTAGATTACTATTATTATTTTTCTTATTATTATTATTATTATTATTATTATTATTATTATTATTATTATTATTATTATTATTATTATTATTATTATTATTATTATTATTATTATTATTATTATTATTGTTGTTGTTGTTGTTGTTATTATTAATTTTGTTGTTGTTGTTATTATTATTATTATTATTATTATTATTATTATTATTATTATTATTATTATTATTATTATTATTATTATTATTATTATTATTAGAAAAAATCGATAAGAATAATCCGACCTTTGGCCGGTCTTCCACCAATGGTACCACCTTTATTTAATCCAGCTATAATCCCACCTTTGACATCAATATTCTCTCAATGGTACCTAAAACCTACAACCTGTTCAATGGGTAAAAAAAAGGATCCCAGTTACTTTCCCCTCAAAATCACTTTGTCCTTTGAACTTCTCCCCAACCTCTGAACATCCTCTTCTCCCAAAAAAACGCGAAACCTTCATTGTTGCCCAAGCTTATCTTCACCAAATATCTCTGCAACTGTTCATTCAAGGTCCATTGTTGAAGTTCGTGGAATTCAAAGTCCCCTGAAAAAATCGAAAGCTCCGCCATCTCAGTTAGGTATGTAAATTTTCAAATTCTCTGTTTAAAGTTCCAAATTTATGTTAAAGATCGCATCTTTTGATATTGTGTTACCCTAGATTTGTTAAAAAGTGTTTGAATATGCCCTAATTGCATGTATGTTTCCGTTGATGTTGTTTTCATTAAAATAGGTTCTGGGTTTGAATTTTTTGCATGCTCTTCCTGATATGCTATGGAATCAACACTTGGTACACTTAGGTTTTGGCATGGGGATATGTTTAAGAAAACTAGTAAAGCGGCTGTTTATTTAGGAGGATAAAGTAGAACCTTTCCTGTAGATTCAGATGAATTATGTTGGTTTCGGTTAGAGGAGTTAGCAAAGGAATGTAGGGGTTATAAGAAGATTGATGTTGTGTATTATTTGATACCTGCTAAAACTCTTGATGATGGGTTGAGGCAGACTTTTGGTGATAATGAGGTTATATATCTAATTGCTCTTGTTTTGAAGCATAGGTGTGTTGATATGTATGTGTTACATGGTGTAGATGATCCTGAAACTTTGTCTAACCTTCCACTACCATTAGAAGGTCCATCAATTGAGATTGAAAACCCAGCCAAAGAAGATGAAACCCCACATTCACAAACTGAAAACCCACCTTCCCAAACTGAAACACCAGCTTCACAAACTGAAAACCCACCTTCCCACATTGAAAACCCAACTTCACAAACTGAAAAAACAACTTCACAAATTGAGATTCATCTTGAACAAACTGATACACCTATTTCCCACATTGAGATGCCTAATACCAATAATCCAATATCCTTCTTAAATCAAGTCAAACACCCAAAAAGTCAAGGGACAAGTTAGCTGTGAGGAGGGGTCCACCTAGAAGGAGTCCAGGTTGAGTTAGTGTTAAATTACTACCTGATGCATCAGTTTGGCAGAGAGAGTATAGCTTTCCAAAAGATTCTTCCACATCATCACCTTTTAAAGCACAAATACCTCCCCCAATTGAAACCTTTATCTCAACCCACCTACATCAACCTACACCTACCCCATCCCAACCAACACAACAATCGGAAAACCAAAAGAAACCAAAAAAACCTGTGCACCAAACTGAAACAACTGCTAGCCCTAAATATGCCCTTTCTCAGTCAACAACAAAATCCACTTTCATAACAAGCAAAGTTCCAGATGACTATGAGTGGTTAGATCCTAGGAGTGATGAAAATCTCAACTGGGATGATTTCTTTACTGAGCAAGAGCTTTCAGATTTAGAGTAAGATGGTGAAGATGGTGAAGATGAGTATGAACCATCAGAGGGTGAGGGTAGTGATGAAGATTTAAATGAAAAAGAATTGGAGAAGGATACAGAGGTTGGATTGGATGAAGAAGGAGAAGGTGAATTTGAATTTGAATTTGAAGATGATGAAAACAGTAATGAGGATTACACTGAGGCTTTGAACAAATTAAAGTTAGGGGAACTAATTCTAAGTTAGAGCAGATAGTTAAACAATTACAAGAAGAGGCTGCAGAGGGGAGGTTAAGGTGCAATAGTGAGGTAGTAAGGGCGGTGAACACAGGGAGGTTGGTAGTGATGCTGAAGGTACAGATGATGACATCCATACACCACCAGAAAGTGGTGATGAAAGAACTGAGGATGAAAGGAGAACTGCTAGGGGAATGTTGGTTAGTGAAGATGCTGATTTTTCCAAATTCAATTGGAAAGTGGGTCAAAGATTTCCTAGTAGGGCTGCATTTAGGAAAGATGTTTCAAAGTATGGTATACTTCAAGGCATAAATTTATGGTATATTTCAATAACAAAAATAGGCTAAAAAGACTTGGAGTGGTTTGTGTAGAGGGATGTTCATGGTTCCATGCAAGAGCATTATCTGAAGATTGGGAGGTATTTAGAAGCTGTAAAAGCTTCTAGTTTAGGAACTCATTTGGAGTTGTACACTGATCCAAGTTAGAAGAAACAACCTCTTGTTTTTTAGAGGTTATATGTGTGTTTTGAGGGTCTGCAAAGGGGGTGGAAGGAAGGATGTAGGAAGATATTTTGTGTTGATGCTTGTTTTTTGAAGACTTTTCTTGGGGGCCAATTGATGTCAGCTGTTGGAAGGGATGGAAATAATCAGATGTATCCAATAGCTTGGGCTATTGTGGAAGGTGAAAACAACCTTAGTTGGGAATGGTTCTTTAGACAGTTGCAAAGGAGTTTGGCACTTGGAGATGGTGATTTCCTAGGAATTGTGAGTGATGAGCATCAGGTATGAACTAATTTCTGTTTTTTATTTACTGTCACAGTGGATAAATAGGTTGTTTATATTACAATATGTTCTGATTTATCATTAAACTAAGTAACTAATTAGTTAAGCATCAACATCTAATCAATAATGAATGATGGATCTGATTTATGTTTTCTGTTTTTTGGCATGTTTATTATTTATCAGTCTATCATAATTGGTGTTGCATTAGTGTTCCCCAAAGCTGAACATAGGCATTATGCTAGGCACATTTTTGCTCTGTGGCATAAGAGTTATAGGGGGATGAGATGAAACTGTTGTTTTGGAGTATAGTAAAGGCATACAATGAGGCAGATCATAATGATGCATTAGATAATCTAGCCAAAGTGAGTGATGAGGCTGCATAGAGTTTCAAAGCATACAATCCCAAATTGTTTTGTAGGGCATTTGTGAGCACTAGCACTAAAGCTGACATAATTACTAGCAATCTAGCGGAAACTTTCAATGGTTGGATCATAAATGCTAGAACAAAACATGTCATCTATATGCTAGAGGATATTAGGGCATCTTTGATGCAAAGATTGGTTAAAAAGAAGCAAGAAATGGAGAAGTTTGCTTCCCTCATTTGCCCTAGAATCAAAACAAAGCTTGAAAAGGAAAAAAAATGAAAGGCTGCTTTTTGTGATGTGCTACCATCTACTGCAACTCTATTCCAAGTGAATCACCAACTGGACAGTTTAACTGTTGATTTAGAGGCAAGAACATGCACATGTAGGAGATGGGATATGTGTGGTTACCCTTGTTGTCATGCTGTTGTTGCCATTTTTTTGTCATAAAGAAGCAGAGGAGTTTGTTCATGAATGCTACAAAAGAGAGGTGTATCTCAAGGCATATGCAGGTTCCATTCCACCATGTAATGGTGAGAGACATTGGCCAAGGGCTTCACTTCCACTAGACACCCCCTATTAAAATTGGACCTGGTAGGCATAGGAAAAACAGAATTAAGGACCTTTTTGAAGATCTGAAATACTCTGGGAAGATGAGTAGGCATGGTATTGAGATGACATGTACCATATGTACATATGGCAAGGGCCATAATAAAAGGAGGTGTCCAAATAGAGATTCTGATGTGAGTGTGGGAGTAAGTAAAGGGCCATAATAAAAGGAGGTGTCCAAATAGAGATTCTGATGTGAGTGTGGGAGTAAGTCAGAGCAAGAGACCAAGGGGAAGGCCTAGGGCTGATTGTCAACAACAAGAAGCAACCACAGAACACGCAACCACTAACAAGCAACTACACAACAAGCCAGCCACTTCACAGCATCTGCACAACCCACAACACTTAGAAGGGGTGGCAGAATGATTATAGGAGGTAAAGGATCAAGGGGTGCAGAGGTAGAGCTGGTGGTGGTAGAGGTGCAGCTGCTGGTGGGAGGGCTGAAGCAGCTGGTGGTGCTGAAGGCATTGCCAGTGGTGCTGCTGCTGCAACAAATCGAGGTAAAGGTCGAGGTCGAGTCGAGGAAGAGGAATATGTCAGTTTTTATACTTGTTGTTATGGTTTAGTTTTGATTTTTTAACGAACATTGATTTACGATTGTTTTGTTTCTTAACAGATTCCAACTGGATTTGGTGTCTTGATAATGAATGATGGATCAACCATCACCAATGTGTTGTTCTTAGAAATAATTTTGCCTCCTAATGATCATTATGTAAAAGTTCGGTTTAATAACTTATCTATTATATTTGCTTTCAGGAACCCGGGTCACGAGGTCCGAGAATTATTTCAAGTCAAGCATCAACATCGACTACTTCAGCAACAAATCAGAATTTCTCCATGCAACAATGATTTTTATAGTACTTTGTGTAGGATCTGAACGAACAATTTGGTCATTTTTTTATAAGATTATGGTTTGTGTTATTGTCGAACATTGGATCGATGTTTTGTAATAGATTATGGTTATTGTTCATGTTGAACAATTTGGTACCTTTTGTAAACCGTTGGTTCAATATTGAACACAATATAATGGTGTTCGTTTTGAATTATGTGTATAAAATTCTCAACTTCAAACATTTTTGTGTTGCATCTCCCAAATGTTAACATTTCTCCTTCAAATGAAGCTACTAGCAATGTTATTTAGTTCATCAATCCCGAACACGTTCATTCATTAATACTTCCAAATAATATAATTCATGATAAAGCGTAAAGTTTTCCAAACCCTAACACATAGCACCTACATCAATTCACTTCAACATGTAGATAATAATACCAAACAAAATCCAAGACATAACCATAGCCATTTGAAAAGCTTTCTCCCTATTATTATCTAACATCAGTCGAACACGTAATAGACGATTGTTGGATGATAATCTTTTGTTTTCCACTTCAAGCTCATGTTTTTCCTTCTTCATTCTGATTAGTTTATGTTGGATGATACATCAATTCACTTCAACATGGAGATAATAATACCAAACAAAATCCAAGACATAACCATAGCCATTTGAAAAGCTTTCTCCCTATTATTATCTAGCATCAGTCGAACACGTAATAGCCGAACGTTGGATGATAATCTTTTGTTTTCCACTTCAAGCTCATGTTTTTCCTTCTTCATTCAGATTAGTTTATCTTCCAAAAAACTTCTTCTCAACTTCAAGCTCAATAATGGTAGTGTCTTTGTCCAAGATTTGAATTGCAAATACCTTATCTCACTGGAAATCTCCTCCTCAACCACATCACAAACCCACTTGAAAAAATGGCAATCTTTGTTTTCCTGAATAAAACCTAAAAAAATTTGATGTTAAACTAACAATAATCAGGAAATTTAAGTTTTTGTAACTAACAATAATCAGGAAATTTAAGCTCAATATGTAAGCATCGATAAAATTTCCTCCCAAAATTTGGACCTTGTTTCTTACAAGTAAGTACAGCAGCGCTTGCTCCATGATTACACAAGATTGGCTTTTTGCGTGAAGATTGAGAGGATGAACCACTCAATGAACCTCCTGCCATGGCTATAAGAGCAGAGGAAGAAGAGATTTGAAGAAGAAAAAAAAGGAAAAGAAGCAGAGTGTGAGGAAGAGAGAGATGAAGGAGGAAGAGGCTGAAAGAGATGAGGGGCAGTTAATAAGGAGGGAGAAGATTAAAATATTAAAGCTAAAATAAAAATAAACATAACGGCTACATACTTACCTGCTGCAACAGGTTACCTTCAGGTAACGTACCATTGAGAGAATATTTATGTCAAAGGTGGGATTATAGTTGGATTAAATGAAACCATTGGTGGAAGACCGACCAAAGATCGGATTATTCTTATCAATTTTTCCTTATTATTATTATTATTATTATTATTATTATTATTATTATTGTTATTATTATTATTATTATTATTATTATTATTATTGCTATTATTATTATTATTAATTTTGTTATTATTATTATTATTATTACAATTATTATTATTATTATTTTTATTATAATAATTATATTGTTGTTGTTGTTGTTATTATTATTATTGTTATTAATTTTGTTGTTTTTCTTAATATTATTATTATTCTTGTTATTTTTATTTTTATTATTTTTATTATTGTTATTATTGTTATTATTATTATTTTTTTTATTATTGTTATAATTTTTATTAATTTTGTTATTATTAATTTTGTTGTTATTATTATTATTATAATTAATATTATTATTATTATTATTATTATTATCATTATATATTATTATTATTATTATTATTTATTATTATTATTATTACTACTATACTATTATTATTGATTATTATTGCTATTATTATTATAATTATTATTATTATTATTTTTGTTGTTGTTATTATTATTGTTGTTGTTGTTATTATTATTATTATTAGAATATTTTATTAAAGTAATTGTTGATGAAATAGCCATCTGGGTTTCAACAATTTGCCGGGAAGACATTTCCCGGATTTCGCAGTGTGCACTACGAGGATTCATGACCACGTCATCCGCACTCACGTGGTATTTCGCTTCAGTTAGGAGGACGCGGACGAACCTGACTGGTCCGCGACGTTGCTTCAGTTACAATGAGGGTGTTGGTGGGTCGTACGATGCAATAGAGCATCAAGAGATGGATGGGGGGAGTTCTTCACGGTGATGATGTTCAGGATGCAGTTATGCGGGAGTTTGAGAGAGATCTAGACCCTACAGTTGATGATCGTTGGAATATTCGTAAGGGTAGGGGTGGGCGGTTTATCGGAGAGAGGGAGTTCATCGACTATTGAAGATCGAAAGGGAAAGGGGAAAGGAAGGTTAGAGGTCAAGTTGCAGGAGTACCTATGGTTGGGTCAGTTATCCCTAGTTTTGGTGGACACGTAGCTATGGAGATTTGGGGAGGGGGGATAGAATTACCTGAAGTGTCAGACCCGAGAGAGGATTTGTGCACGTTTGAAGACATGGGTTAGGACATTGCCTCCACCGATACAGGCTCGTCTCTGTAGGACATCTCTTACCATATCCCTTTTACTAAGTTCACACACATTGATGCACCCTTGATTTTAGCATTTGTTGAGCGGTGGCAGCCTGATACGAGTTCTTTTCACCTACCGTTTGGGGAGATGACCATCATGATGCATGATGTAGCGCATATATTGCATCTTCCAGTTGAGGGGTGCACGGTTCATGACACCACTTCATCTGGTGCTCTTAGGAGTTTGGTTGTTGACTTGGTCGGTAGGCAGTTGCAGACCTTGGGAGTCCATTTTGGGAAAATGGTGCTATTAGGGTACAGGGGGAACTGAGATTCTGTCAGACGCAGAGCCACCTGCTCCATTAGAAAGATAGCTGACGGGTATTATATGGCTGATTCTAGGCTGTTGTTTGTTCACATATAAGAGTGTATCGTTAGTTGGGTGAGGCTAAGGATGGGAAAGGGCCGGGTCCGGTCCGGTCCAGCCGAACCCTAGACTCGGATTCTAATTTTTTTTGCAGACCCGATCATAAGGGTGTGGAAAAAATTGGACCCTGACCCAGATCCTTAGATTCTCGAGGGTCTGGACGATCCAGGCGTAAATTTTTTTTTTGAATTGTGACGGACTTTTGATGCATGGATCTTTGATGATTTGGGCCGAAATTATTTTGGTGTGGTTGGGCTTGGACAGCCAGCTATGTAGAGGGAGAAGGGAGAAGTTTTTCTTCTTTAATTTCTTTTTTATTTATTTTGATGACTCTTTGTATTATGTAACCTTCATAATCCCCCTCATCATTTCTCCTAATGAGTCCATTTATTTAATAGTTTAAACACTCCAAAAATCTGATTAAAAATCAAAACTCCATTGCTGCCATATTCAAAAAAAATTAGGCATCATCATCTTCATCATTCTCTCAAATTTTTTCATTTCTACACTTCATCAATTGTTCGTGACTTGTTCTATTTGCCTCTTTCTTGTATGTGGTGCTTTGGGGATTGAAGAAGGAGAAGGGTGCACGGGTATAACGGGATTTTCCTGTAATATTCAACTCGCCCCGACGATACAGGTAACTAGTAGTTATCTTAGAACAATAGTGATTAGGGTATTATTTAGTATTAGATTATTACGCTAGGAATTGTTTTAAATACTTTTTGAATCAAATCATTGATGAAATTTGACTTAAATATACTTCATGCATGATGTATGAATATTTTTTTACAGAAAAACAAATTTTCGTCCGAGTTTTAGTATTATTTGGTATTTTGTGCGCTTTTGGCTTATTTGCAAAATAATTATTGAACTAATTTTAAAATTTCTGAAATCATTTTTTATGAATCATGTTATATATTTAGTATGTATTTCATGCCTTAGAATAATTTTTACCTACTGTTTTACATGTATATTTAATTGGTTTAACTGTTTTTTCATTTTCGTGTCTGTCATTATAAAAATCGTGAAAATTATTTCTGGAGGCCGAAATTGATTTCATTTGATATTATGTATTACCGTGAGTTTATAAATGTATGTGAATTTTTGGTAATTTTGGGCGTTTATTTTTATTTTTAATTATTATATTGGCTTTATTTAGTATTCTGTAAATTTACATTTAAAAATACTTTTAGAGTCCGAAAATTAGAAATAAAATGTGTACCATGTCAGTAGAGCCATAATGGTAGTATGATAATTTTTGTGTTATTTTACTGCTCGTACTTATTAGTTTAATAGTTATTATTGTGTTTTGTTGTGAGTTTGAGGATATTCTTTTTAATTATTTAAAGGCTTGTTAATCAGAAATAATTTGTGACCTTTTATGTTCTTGGAAGATGGTGTTTAGTAGGTTCCTGTGAGTATTATTGAGTATCATTGCGTTTACGTTTGGTTTATGAAAAAAATGATTAGTCGTGTACGTTTCATTTATTTAATAAGCCTTGGAGTTAATGGGTGATCTTATTTGATATGCTGCAGATCTGATTGAACTGTTAGTGCTGTAAAAACATACAAGTTTATTATCATTGTTGATGTTTAGTCATGTTCAGTATTTATTGTTGGAGACATTATATATATTGTAAGTTTGTAAGTTACTATTTTGAGGAAATGAAGAATTTTCTTTTTTTTATGAATCATGGGTATAAGGCCATGGCATCCTTTCTCTCTTCTTTTTGAAGAATGGTTTTGAGTTGGTGGATACTTTTGGATTTTATTTATTGTGAGATAAGAACATCCGGTGGGATAGATGTAGTCCCCGATGAAGAACATGTCAACCACCTGGTTTGCGAACTAGGGGTAAACCTAGGTTAATTGTTGTCGTCCGAGAGGTCAGAGAGTTCTGCGTGTTCTACCCTACATCGGGAGTTTGGCCTTTCTTAGACACAGGCACTGGGGAACGTAAGCCCATGGACGGACCTGGAGATTGCGACTCACTAGCGTCCGGTTTTTGACTCAATAATTTGTTGTAATTTTGTTTTATTATTATTTAAGTATTCTATAGTTGATTTACTCACTATATCTTGTTTACTTGATGTTGACTATCACTTGTAGCACTTGCGAGATTTATGGTTTTGGATGCATGTTATTGTGATCATGATCGTATGTTTTCCTTTCTTATTAATCTATGTCTAAATCATGCTTTCATTCCTTTTGTTCTGGGAGAACTGCTAGTTACTCCCCACTGACAATGAAATTATTTAATATATCCTTGAAGATGGAAATGACTGCTAGACTTGTGATTGCTTGCGGTAGCAGAGTGTGGGTTGGTAGTGAGAGGAAGCTTCTGGTAGTCTTTTTGGTAGATGAGTTATATGTAGACAATAGAGAGTCCTATGTTATGCTAGGTCTCAATGACATTTAGTTTTATTTGAGTTTTAATGGGAGACTTGCATGTCTCGTAGTTTTGGATGATGTTATGTTATGATTTGGGATAATCCTTTTTATTAGAATCATAATGTTTTCAGATATTTCTTTTGCAAGCTATGAAACTTTGGTTTGAGATTATCTTTAATTATTGTTTTCGAGTAGCATAACCGTCCTGACGTTATTTCTACTAACGTCTTTTCAGTAGTAAATCTTGATTAGATATTGTTTAGTATCTTAGTAGTAGAAGGAGCTTAGACCACTGACGTTATTTGCAGGTTTGGTGTTAAGAGCTTAGAAGGCAGCATAGAACGAGATCATGATGTATCTTGATAGTTGATTGAGGAATAGACCGTATGATATTTTCATTGTATATCATTTCCAGATTTTAGTTTAATTACTGGTGTAATTAAGGTTATTTTTCCGCTGCGATTTTATATAATCAAGAGTTGATTTTAGTTTATGATTGTCGAGTGTGTTTTATTAGTAGCTCAGAAGAGCAGGCGGTTAGAATGAGATCAAATAAAAGTCATTGATGCAATTTTCCATTATTCCCATTTACCAATCAATGATGAGATACTCCATGTTTGTTTTGATATTTCTTCCTGAATTCCTCCTCTTTCCTTACTTGATACTATTTTCTGTTTTATGAATTCCCAGACTTTTACCTTTCTAATTTCTCATTCTTAATTATAACCTCCCTCCTTTCTTTTAGCTCTTACCTTCCCATGCACTTTTCCTTGCACATGCAGGTATGCTATGATAATTAAACTGTGACTATAATATATGATAATACATTTTGTTTAGGTGTGTGTAAAAGTTAAGCCAAGTTTAAAATCAATTGGTTTAGAAAACATATGCTTTTTTTTTAATATGGATGATGTTTCCGCATGTGTAGCATCTAAGTAATCAATCATACTCGCCTAAAATGAAAGTAATCAACAATACTCTGGTTATGTACTATTTAGTTTACGTGACTGTATATGTATATATCAATATATGTGTGTTGTATGGTCGCAACTTTTTCTTCTTACCATGATTCCTTCGGTTTCTATTTGATATCCCTAATTGAAATGTCAGTTAAATAGCCAAAATTTTGAACACTACTCACCAATATGTAAAGAAATTATATACTCAAGAGGGTCTTACTTAATTCGTCTAGATGTGTAGCTCTAAAATTTGAAATTTCATTGACAATCCATCATTAAGAATATTAATGCTTAAAATGTCTATTATAACTTGTAAAAAGGTAAAATCAAAGCCGCATGAAAATTAATACTCGATATAAAGATGTGCAATGCAAGTGGCCCAACTTGTCTTAATTATAAAACTAGGAAAAAATGATTCTAATAATCCAACCTTTGACTAGTTCGTTGATTTAATCCCATTTATTGATTGTTTCTTAGTAATTCCATCTTTTGGGGATAAATTCTCAAAATAATCCGGAATCTTTTTTTCTTGCCATCCTATTAGACCGATTGTTCATCAATCGGTAGGGCCACATCGCCCACATGTTCATTTTATTAAAAAATGGATTTCATCGTCTAAAGAATATGTCCTCCATAAAAATTATAATTTTTTTAGACGTGTTGTCATCTAAAAGAATTGATTTTTTCAAATCTTTTAGATGATTGTCTGTGATGAATAAAATTATATGATAAATAAAAAAGTACACAAAAGTAACGTCTAACCATTTGCACAATAAAATTTGACATTCGAACACTTTCCTTTTTTGGAAGGAAAAGGGTAACGGAATTTTTTTTTTTTTTTTTTGGTGAATTAAGGGAAATTATATCAAATCAAGTTTTGACAAAGGTCAAGACACTTTGGGGATAGTTACCAAGAAAAATACACTCACCCCCCATAGGGGAATAATATGAGCCATCAAATGTGCAACTGTGTATTTAAAATATTTATTATTAAGACAAATCAAATAATATCTCACATAAAATTAAATATTTTTTATATTAATAAAAAAAGGTCATACTTAGTATATGAATGTGCAAAAGTAAAAAAAAAATACATCTAAATAGAAATGAATAAAGCATTATTTTACATTTTTTTTTTTGGTGAGAAAAGAGGGACTAAGCCCAATACAAAGCAAGCTGAAAAAAACTAAACAAAAAAAGAAAAATAACAGAACAAAACAAAGACTCCAACAAAGAAATTAAATAAACTCAACTAGAGCTAACTCAAAAACACCTGCGCTAGCTCCACCTTATTAGACTCAATCAAGCAACTAACCCTCGCCATTCGAAGTACACTTGACAGGGACCATACGAGGCCACGAAACACCTCCAAGGTCCTCCAATAAAATGGTTCGAAGATCCTTAGGGACCGCCATAAGCATCTCGAATTTCACCTACAACTGGACCCCATAATTCGCGAGCCAATCCGCTGCGCGATTAGCCTCGCGATAACAGTGCTCTACTTGAACCACCCAATCTCGGTTCCTAATAAGAGCAATGCACTTACGAATAATATGAATGTAAGGAGAGTTAGTGGGGGGATCCCCTTCTAACATACGAACCACAACTTCCGAATCAACCGATAGCACGATCTTTCTATGACCACCATTCCACGCCACATTGAGCCCTCGCAGAACCGCCATCAATTCCGCTCTTGTGCATGAGCATTCTCCACAATTCGCAGCAAAGCATTCGAATAACTCACCTCGATGACCCCTAATAATCCCACCTGCTCCCGCTTTTCCCGGATTCCCTTTTGAAGCCCCATCCGTATTCAAACGCACCCACCCTATACTTGGGTATCGCCACCTCACATACATCTCTTCTCTTCTGGGGCCATCACTACCTACTGGGCCTTTCTCCCGAGAGCAAGCTTCCCTCACATCTTTTAAACGAGCAACAATAAAGCTCACCTGATCCAATGGTATACGCGGCTCACTCTTGAAACACCGTTCGTTCCTCCACCTCCATAACCACCAACACGTCACACTGAACATCTGCGGCCAATCCTCATCAGAACGCATGATACGTTTCTCTATATTTCCTAATAACCATTCTTTCAAAGGGATTTTCCAGGCCAAGTCTTCAGTATCCACCCCTAGTTGTCTCCACACATGTTTGGCAGCAGGGCACTCTCGTAACAAATGAATGGTATTTTCCTCTACCTCACCACACATGAAACAGCGAGGATCATCCGTCATTTTCCTGATAAATCTGTTACCATTTGTCATGAGGCGGTCTTGACTCGCCAACCAAATAAAAAATCTGATGCGTTGTGGCACATTAATCCCCCACATGTGTTTCCACCCTCTCACTTCATCAATATCGGGTTCCGCTTCATTTCTAATCAATTTTAAAGCCGAGGACAAAGAAAAGCCCCCAGATGGAGCCTCGTTCCAGAAAATTTCATCTACTACCTCCTCATCTTCGATGAGTTCATGAGCTGCAATTTTTCCCAATTCCTCTTTATGAAGAAAATTCGCAAAAATCTCCCATTTCCACCCTGTATTAACATCCCACATCTCACGGACCGTGGCATCCTGTAACTGCACCGGGGGTTCAGCTCGCACCAGTTCGATCAAAGGTTTGTTTAGCACCCACCTGTGATGCCAAAAGAAAGTCGTATGACCATTACCTACTGCCATATTGACACCCTTTCTAACAATATCCACGCTACTCATGATGCCTCTCCAAGCATTGGAAGCATTTTGTTTCTCCTTGAACATGTCAAGGTCACATCGGCCCTCACAGTACTTAGCACGAAGGACCCGTGACCATAAAGCCGATGGTTCCGCTAAGAGTCTCCACCCAAGTTTAGCGAGAAAAGCGGAGTTTGATTGTCTCATTTGACGAATACCTAGTCCCCCCTCATGCTTGGGTTTCGAAATCTGATTCCAAGAAACCATATGCACTCTCCTTTCCCCTTCCTGAGATCCCCATAAAAAATTGCGCGACTTACGATCCAGATCATCGCATGTTGACCACGGCAATTTTGTGGTCTGCATTGTATAAAAAGGGATCGAACTCAATGCCGATTAAATCAAAGTGGCTCTTCCAGCCATAGAGAGAGTCCGCATTTTCCAACCTGCTAACTTACCATTAACCTTGTCCACCAGGTATTGGTATTCTCTTTTGGAACTACGACCGTTAATTATCGGCACCCCAAGGTACTTACCCAGATCGTCAGTCTCTTCCATTTCCAAAGTTGCACCTACTGCTTCTCTAATTTCATAATTAGTGTTCCTCGAGAAAAAAATTCTCGACTTCGCATTGCTAACTTTACTACCTGAGGCTTCACAAAAAAGAGTCAAGCATTTCATCATAATTTCGGCCTGAGCAACCGACGCCTCTCCAAATAGAATAAGATCATCCGCAAAAGCAAGATTCGATATTGGCGGCCCATTGCGACTTGCTCTCGATGGTTTCCACGACCCAAGCTGCACTTCCCTTTCAATTAAATGGGATAGTCTTTCCATGCATATGACATACAAATAGGGAGATAATGGATCTCCTTGTCGTATCCCTCTCGTGGGTTGAAAAGCATCTAAGGGCTCTCCATTCCACAAAATTCGAAGTTTAGCCGAAGTTACACACATCATGACCACGTCTACCATTTGCTGAGGGAGAGAAAGTTCAAGGAGTGACTCACGAAGGAAGGACCACCTCAACCTGTCGTACGCCTTCTCAAAATCAATCTTAACAGCCATGTAACCCATCTTACCCTGTTTATAACGCATCGAGTGAATCATCTCTTGGACAATAATGATATTGTCTGTGATTTGTCTTTTCGGGACAAAGCTACATTGAGTCGGCGAGATCAGCGCAGACAAAATAGGCTTTAAACGATTGACTATCACCTTCGTGATCAATTTATACACTACATTACATAGTCCAATTGGACGAAACTGATTAGCTTTTTGTGGCACTTCCACCTTCGGGATCAACACCAAAAAAGCATCATTCAACCCCTCGGGAAATTCTTTTCCTTCTAACACATTTCGCACAAGTAGCGTGACATTTGATTGGACTATTTCCCAATAACGCTGAAAAAATATCGGTTGGAAACCGTCCGGTCCCGGTGCCTTGAAGGGCTGCATGTCTTTCAAAGCAGCTACCACCTCACATGAGGAAAAAGGGCGCGAGATTTGTGCTCGTGCATCAACGGGAATGTCTGGAAAGCATCCCCATGGTAGACGGCTTCCTGCCACAGTCTTTTGTTCTTCTTGGAATAGCTCCCTCCAATATTTAAATACCACAGCTTTCACTGCCTTGTCATCATGAATCCAGATATCTGATTCATCCTTCAAAGTCTCAATTCTGTTTCGCCTTCTCCGAATAAGAGTGGATAAGTGGAAATACCTCGTATTTCGATCCCCATCCCTAAGCGCCTCCAAACGCGACTTTTGAAACCAAAGTAACTCCTCCTCATTTAACACTTCATCCATCTCCCTACGAAGCTTTGCTTCCAATTTAATTAAATGAGGCTGGCGACCCGAAGCAAGAATAGATTGAATCCCTTCTAACCTTGCCCATAGCTCAGCTTTTTTTCGGAAGATATTATAGAACTCCTCTTTATTCCATGACTGGAGTTTTACCGCAAACTCACGCAAGAATGGGACAATTGGAGCCATTTTCTTCCAATTCTGGAAAACAAACTCGTGGAATTTAGCATGGTTCATCCACGCAGCCTGAAAACGAAAAGGTTTTAGTGACCCCGGAATGGGCGCAAATCCATTAGTGCTTATAATTATCGGACAGTGGTCAGACGCAGTTTTAGGTAAATTGCGCACTGCACCTTCACTGAATCGCAATCTCCAGTCTTCATTCACTAGTCCCCTATCTAACCGGGCTGACTTAAATGTTTCACTTGAATTTCCACGAAACCATGTATGACTTGGTCCTGAACACCCCAAATCAATCAACTCATTGTTATTAACCCAATTAGAAAAATTCTGACATCTTCGTACCATCTCTGAGCTTTCAACTCCATTACGCTCACTCATAGTCATTGTTTCATTAAAATCCCCTGCCATCAACCATGGGCCTTTGTAATTTTCTTTAATCTTCTCCAGTTCTTTCCATAACTCTTTTCTTAGAGTGCTATCAGGGCTAGCATACACTGCTGAAAATAACCACGGGTCCTCTCCAACCTTACTAATTTCCACAGTAAGATGTTGAGAATGAGAACCATAAGAGGAAACAGTCACCAAATTTGTATCCCATAGCATCCAAATCCCTCCAGAAAAGCCCTGCGCTTCCACCCTCTGCTGCCCCGAGAAGCCAATTTTATCACAAATTTTTTGAGCTTGATCGCCACTCATATGAGTCTCAACCAGCACAATCACAGAAGGTTTATTAATCCTGATTAGATCCCTTAGAACTGGCACCTTATTACCAACTCCTTGAACATTCCAAACTAATATTTTTAAAGACATATTAAACATTGGAAAAAGGGGGTACCTATCATACTCAAGAAGTGGCACCATGGGCAGCGCTGACAGAAACAATTCCCTCAATGCCCTCATGGGCCCGTCCGTCACATACGGAAGTCCAGCCTCCATCATGAGAAACGGAGTCGCATTCTCCGGAGGGAGAAAAGCATTTATTTCCAATCTGATCCTGTTGGCCGTCGGATGGGCCTCGATCTGAGATGGTCCCTCCATCGGGCTCTCGACAAAGAATTCCAGAGGTGGGGGTATCTTGGATACCAGTGTAATTGGAATCATGATGGACACTCCGATGAGATTCTTGCGGCTGCACCTCAGGCTGACTTAGCGACGCTAAGTTAGCAGTAGGGTATAAGTCAATATTTTCTTTCCCACTCACAGAATGTTTCGAAATTTTCTTAACACTCCCTTTTCGAATTTTTGGGCCTCGAAGAGTGGCAAGTTTACTATTCGAGGAAAGAGGGGCCCTATCGCCCTTGAAGGCTATTTTCGGCCGCAATCTCGGGATGAGCGAATCTTTTATTAAAGGTAAATCCTCTTTTATCCCAACCGTTTCCTTAAAATTATCCATCTTGACTTCATTAACCTCCATAATTTTATCCCTAACTGACTCCTCCACCATTTTGGCGATTTCATTTGATTTTTCCCGCTCAGTAACTGATTTTCCGCCACTATTACATGGCTCTGGCTCCGAATTCATTGACCCGGTATTAACCCTACCCGTTTCCTGGGCGAAATCCAGCTTCCTTGGATGATTTCTTGTATCCGGGTCCTGCCCAACTATCGGATTCTCCACCTCCATTTCCATGTGAATGTCCTCCTCCACCGAGAGCATTTCAAACCTCGATCCTCCTGCATGCTCTACCACCTTATCATCTGTGGATGATTTACTTCCCTGGGGAATGTTCACCTTACCAGATGTTAGATCCTCATGACGCTTTTGAACTCCTTTGCTATGCCCTATATTTTTGGCCTTGGGGATGATTTTCCTACCCGGTTTCTGGACCAACATCCATGCACCATATGTATCTTGTTGACTCACTGCAGCCACTTCTTTAGGTTCGTGATGCTCTTTTCGGCCTTCCTCGCCTATGATGTCCTTGTTCTGGAACTGAGGACAACTGTCTTCTTTATGCCCCAAGTGACCACATCGAAAACATATCATCTTCAATCCTTCATACTGAATAATCCACGTTCTCTTGTTCAATTTGAACTTTGACAGTAACGGCTTGGATAAGTCCACTTCAATGCAAAATCGCACATATTGTCCTCTGTCCATCGAAGCCGTATTTCTATCGATTTTAATCACCTTACCTATCTTGGAACCAATCTTATGCAGAATTTGTTTGTCAAAATACTCAACAGACAGATGAGGAATCCTCACCCACGCAGTGAGAGTTCTAATGGGAGCCTCATCCGCAATGAAATTTGGAACCCATTTGCGAATCGTGAGATAGCTCTCCCCTATCATCCAGGGGCCTTGAGTTAGTACAAAATCATAATCTTCTATGTTACTGAAACGAACCACATAATAGGCATGTCCAACATCAGTTAAAGCTATCTCCCCCTTCAAAGACCATTTCGCCTTTAATCTACGCATCAAAACTTCGTAGCCTAACTTCCTATCAAATAACTTGATAATCAAGGAGTTTTTCCAAGGGACTCTGATTCTCCTTTTTTCCTCTTTCGTCAGTTTAATGATAGGGCATGATGAGTCCCCCATATCATCTTCAGAATCTTGTTCATCATCCGAGATGTTCTCTACTTCTGTAGCATCTCCTTCAAACAAAGGGTTTCTCAACCCCCCAAAACCCCTTGTTGCTTGACTATATGAAATATTCTTGATCAGATTTTTTTCCTCCTCCATAGTATTCGGTACCATGGATACATCTTGGCTATTTCTTGGAGGGGAAATCTCCCCTCGCTTGCATTTTTTGTTCGACCTTTGAAGAAGGTCATTTTCCTCACTCGAGAGCGTTTTCGCTCTCACCTCCTCACTCGAGAGCATTTTTTTGTTTTATTTGAGATAACCTTATGAGCTGGAGATTCTTAATACACGTATTATTTTACATAATTAGACCATGTTTATTGTGAAAAAGAATGATCTTTTATCCCACTAATTTATACAATTTGTACAAGTGTGGAGAATAATTGTGTTAACCTCGAGTAGGTTAACCCTGACATTGAATATATATAGTGTTTACAATACAAGCCTACGACTAATAAAAGTCCATTCTATCCTTTACATATAATGTTGCTATAGTACACGCCCTCAATCTTTACGAGGAGAAATAACGGATAGATTGGTACGATGTTTAGTAAACAAGTCAGTAGATAGACCCTTAGTAAAAATATCAGCAACCTTAGACTAAGTAGAAACATGTCGAACAAAATGACCTCCCTTGGCAACCATTTCTCGAACAAAATGATAATCGACGTCAATATGTTTGCTACGATCATGATGAACTGGATTGGCAGTGAGATAAGTAGCAGAGACATTATCACAATAGACAATCACAGGACGACGAAGAAAATGGCCAATGTCAGCAAGAAGTTGCTTGAGCCAAATGTTTTCTGCAACTGTGTAGGCAACAACTCTGTATTCAACTTCAGTGGAGGATTTAGAGACAGTAGGTTGTTTTTTCGAACGCCAGGAAATGAGATTCTTCCCAAGTAAAACAACATAGCCAGTAGTAGAACATCACGTGTCAGGGCATCCTGCCCAATCTGCATCAGAATAGGCAATAACCACAGTAGGAGAACTACTGCTATATAAGAAGTAGGGGTAAAAGTTATTCGGATAAAGTCCAACATCCAATCCAATTCAATCCGAATTAGTAATTCAGATCGGATCCGGACTGTGTTTCGATTGGATTCGGATTGATTTTTTAAAGAAATTGGATTTTCAGATCGGATTGGATTGAGGGTGATTGGATCCAAAAATCCAATATAACCGAATAGTAATATGTCTTGTAATACGTATTTGGATTGGGCTTAAGTGCTTAACTGATTTTTTTAAAAAAAAAAACTTACTCCATAGCCCAATACACAGAACACTTCAACCCTTCCCCTAAAACACTAAGTGCACTTAATTCCTCATTTCCTAAATCTACTAGGTTGTTGTTGTGCTAAATTTATTTCATCGAAAAACTAGAGTTTTTGAAAAATCGGATTTTTGGATCGGATCCAATCTAGAGTATGGAAATTCGAATTGGATTGGATCGGATTCAAACCCTAATTGGTTTGGATTTGGATTGAAAAATTGAAATCCAAATTTTTCTCGGATCGGATTAGATTAGGCTCTAATGCAAACCGCACACCGAACTTTCACCCCTAATAAGAAGAGACCAAAGTCCAATGTGTCTTGCAAATATCTGAAAATTCTTTTCACAGCATGAAGGTGGGTAGTACGAGGAGCGTGCATAAACTGAGACACCATATTAACAACATAAGCAATATCTGGACGAGTTATAGTTAAGTACTGTAATGCACCAACCATACTATGATAATCTGTGGGATCAGCAAGAAGTTCTCCAGCAAGCAGAGACAGTGTTACTCTAGAGACAACAGAAGTGGTAACTGGTTTAACAGTATGAAGATGGAATTTACGAAGTGAATCAGTGACATACTTATTTCGAGACAAAAATAAACCAGAGGGATTACGCACAACCTAAACACCTAAGAAGTAATGAAGATCCCCTAAATCTGTCATAGTAAACTGAGAAGAAAGAACATAATAAATGAATTTTCACTAGTACAAAAAATGCAATTTGCGTCGGATGTGAGGCGCCTATTTGCGTCGGACTTCGGTGCGACGCCAAAGCCCTCGACGCAAATGAATGATAAACGATCTGCGTCGTATGCGGAAACGACGCAGATGGTTCACCTATTTGCGTCGCACCTTTATACGGTACGACGCATGCCTTATACAATCTTGTTTTTCACCCACAAAAAAGGAAGATATGCGTCGCATATAGTACCACATCCGACGCAAATTGATTTTTTTTTAAAAAAAAATCATCATTTGCGTCGCATAAGGCTCAATAAACGACGCAAATTTGCGATTTTTTAACTAAAAAAATAAAATTTGTTGAACTGAACACAACAAACAGATACAGAAACGAAACTAAAACAGAATAGATACAACAAGATGTATACTCACACCAAAAACTGATCTGAAAAAAAAAACAGAATAGATAGAACGAAAAAAATATATAAAAAATGATAAGCTAAAAAATATGTTGAGAAGATACAGAATTAACTGAAAATTCGACAAAATATGTACAAAATGAAAAATAAACAACAAAAAATTGAGAAAAGAAGCGTGCAGATCTGAAAAAAATGTAGAATACAACACGAATTGATGCAACAATTCGTTAATCCAAAAAAAAATGCTCTAAAAATCCTAAAAAACAAATCTGTCAAAATACAACAACTAAAATCCTAAAAACCTGAGATCTGAAAACTTTTCGTTGCTGACATGAGATCTGACACACAATAGAGCAATGAACATCAACAATCACCGCGACGAACCACCGCGACGAACCACCGCGAACGAACCACCGCGACGAACCACCGCGAACGAACCACCGCGAACCAGTGCCGACGAACCACCGCGACGAACCAGCGCCAACGAACCAGAAAGATGAACCAGCGCGACGAACCAGCGCGACGAACCAGCGCGACGAGGAGAAAGAAGAGAGTGTCGACGACGAACCAGCGCGATGAGGAGAGAGAAAAGAAAGATGCGGCCAGGCAGCAGTTAGAGAGGAGATTGAGGAATTTAGGAGGGAAAGAGGAGATTGAAGGTAGCGAAAATTTTAGGGTTTGCTGTTTAGAGAGGGTGAGAGAGAGAGAGAGAGATAGGGGGGAAGGGTGAGAGACGGCTTGTATAATTTTAGGGTTTGGGGGGTTTGAGCGAAAATTTTAAAGGGCTTTTGGCGGATGTGCGTCGGATGGGCCAAAGGGTCCGACGCACATGATCCTTTTGCAACGCACATTGCTATAGTGCGACGCAGATAGGGCTTAAAAATTTGTCACCTGAATGCAGGGATGTGCGTCGGATGGGCCTCAATATCCGACGCATATGGGCTATATGCGTCGCACATCAATAGGGTACGACGCATATAGCTCGTATATGGTGCTTATGCAGTGATTTTGTGCGTCGATTCATTGTTGCATGCGACGCAAATGGTATTTGTGCGTCGTTTCCGTGTTTGGGCGACGCAAATGGGGCGACGCAAATTGACCTTTTTCTACTAGTGTTTGCAACAAGCGGAGAACTACTACCAGTAGGGAACTTGAGGAGGACATAGAAGTGTCACAACTGCTGCACTTGAAACCAAAGATAATAGGAAATTGATGAAACGAGTGAACCAAGCTCGAGGAGCTTGTTTCAAACCATAAATGTGGACTAAGGGAGACGATAAATATGAGTAGGTTTAGATGGATGAATATAACCCGGAGGTTGACGCATATAAACCTTTTCATGAAGAAAACCATGAAGAAAATCATTTTTGACATCTAATTAACGAATAGACCATTTAAGAGAAACAACAATAGTAAGAACTAAGCGAACAATAGTAGGCTTAATAACAGGACTAAACGTTTCAAAGTAATCAATACCTGCCTGCTGGTGATTTCAAAAAACGACACGCCTGGCTTTGAACCATTCCACAAAACCATCAGAATTATATTTAATCCGATAAACCCACTTACAACCAAGTAAATTCTTATCATAGTTGTGAGGTACCAACTCCCATGTATTATTATTTATTAAAGCCTTATATTCATCAAGCATAGCTTGACACCAACGTGAGTCTTTAGAAGCTTATTTAAAGTTAGAGGGTTCAGACTCAACAACATCAACTATTAAATTCATAAAAATCTTGGGCTTAGACACACCATCTTTGAGCCTAGTGACCATGGGATGACGATTAAGGGGAACACATGAACCTCGAGTGGGAGGGGATGGAGAGACACGGAAAGGAGAGAGGGAGGGCTCAAGAGCCGACTGTTGTGGGCTAGCGACATAACACGGCCTAGGGAGGGGTGCTTCAAGGCTGGCGGGCGATGGGAGCCTAGCAGGCGAGGCACGGGGCTCACTAGAACATGCGTGTGATCGAGCGATCGTTGGGTGGGCAGCGGGCCCAGCAGGAGGCCGGGGATGGGGAGGAAATGGGAGAAAACCCATTGGGCGCTGGCTCGTCATTGGGCCAGGCAGATCTTGGCACGAGTGAGGAGAGTGGCCCAGCGAGAGCCGGATCCTCAGCACACCTAGCAGACAAAAAATGATGGGAAGGGGGAGGCCCAGTGGGTGCTATGCGAGCTGGCGGGTGAGGGGCCGAGACAACCACGTGGCTGGTGGAGGTTAGGGAAACATGCGACGCCGGTGACACACGGAGGACATTGGTCAGATTTTAATCAAATATTAGGACCATGGGGGAGGTGTGAGGCATAGTAGACGCTGAACCAACAAGTGTACGATAAGAAAACTTATGTTCATGAAAAAGAACATGACGACTAGGGAACACTTTTGTTGGTAGTAGGATCAAAACAACGATACCCTTTATAATCCTGTGCATTTCCAATAAAAACACATGTTTTAGACTTAGGTTGTAGTTTGTGATTTTTAGAATTCAGAAATAAAGGAAAGCATTCACAACCGGTGGAAGTTTTCAAAAAATGATAGGAAGGGGGACGATGAAACAATTTTTCAAAAGGTGAAACACCCCTAAAACCGAGCTAGGAAATCTATTAATTGTATAGGTGGCAATGTATGATGCATCAACCCAAAATTCAGCAGGAAAGTTAGAATGAATGATCATAGTATGAGCCATTTCAATGATATGACGATGTTTGCATTCTGCAACACCATTTTGAGATGGAGTATGGGGACAAGATTTTTGAAATATTTTGCCATTGTCACGAAAATGTTGGAGAATAGGGGAATTATGAAATTCCCTACCTCCATCACTTTGACAATTTTAATCATGCAATTAAATAGATTTTCAACCATCTTTTGAAAAACAAGAAATTGAGAATAAGCCTCTAATTTTCGACGTAAGGGATAAATCCAATAATATCACAAAAAAATCATCAACAAACACAACATAATAACTATATAATTGATTTGACAAAACAGGACATTGCCACAGATCATTGTGAATTTTATATAAAGGATACGGAGAAACATGTTCAACCGAATCAAAAGGTAAACGATGTATCTTTCCTGACTTATATCCAACACAATCATTATGAAACTTAGAAGTACATGTGATAGACTTATTTGAACATAAAGATCCTAAGATGCTAGAAGAGGTATGACCCAAACGAGCATGCCACGCGTCACCCGACTCCTTAGTGGCTAGGAAAGCAGGAACTGGAGTCACAGGAGGGACACCAATAGGCTGAAGAGGGTAGACACCTTGCTTACTGAATCCCCGAAGCAGAACCTCCCCCGTTGTCTGGTCCTTAACCAAAATAAATTTTTTATCAAAACTCACAACACAATCATTTTCTTGACACAACTTGATAAATGATAATAAATTATGTTTCAAGTTAGGAACATGACAGACATATGATGACTAGAGAGGACGACTAGTAGTTTTTAAGGTTAAATTACCAGTATTTTTAATAGCGAGTAAGGTACCATTACCAACTACAACAAAACTAGACCCAGTATAAGGAATATTAGCAGAGAACTTACCATCATGAGGGGCCATGTGACATGCAGCTCCCGAATCCGGGTACCAAACTGAATCATTAGCTTCACCATCAACAGACTGTACAGCTAAGGCTCGAGTGACACTTTCAGATGAAGGCAAAATAAAGCTGGAATTGAATCTTTGAGGACAATAAGTAGCTTGATGACCTGGAAACCAACAAAGACCACAAGTATCGGAAGTAGGGGTAGAGTACTACATTGCTACTTGAAGAATTACTCCCTGTTGAAGACAACTTATTAGTAATATAATTTATGCAAGGAACACTATAGGATGACAAGTTAGAATATTTGCCAGGTGAAGGAGCAATTGAAGCAATCATTCACACAAGCTGAGATCAGAAACATGAGGCAATATTCATGCAGTGAAGCATGTGTATGAAGTACTGATGGGTGAACAAGAGAGAGTTCACTGGGATAGAGTAATATGGAATAAGATGAATCTCCCAAAACATAGGTTCATTTCCTGGTTGGCTATTCAGGGTAAATTACAGACAAGTGCAAAATTGATTGTGATGGGTATAAGTAACAGTGATACATGTTTGTTATGTGGTAGTTATAAAGAAGATCATTCACATCTCTTCTTTAAATGCCAATTCAGTCTAGCATGTCTGAAATATGTCAAGGAATGGATTCATTGCCCAGCACAAACAGAAGACTTGCATCAGATAATTACCTGGATTCAGAATAGCAGAAGGACTAAATTCCAGAAACATGAATTCATTTTGTTGGTGTTGCTACCTTGGTCTATATGATATGGCAAAGTAGAAATAAAGTCTTTTGGGAGCAATGTGCTCCAAGTATTAGTTTAGTTTGCAAGCAAGTGATGAGTATTGTTAAAGCTAGAGTAAGGGTAGTATTACCTAAAAAAATTACTAGAAAAGATGGGGAATGGTTCCTTAGTCTTTAATGATTGTATTAAAATAGTGCCTTTCTAAGGTTGAGGGAGTCCAACCTAGTTGGTTTGGTTCCCTTTGATAGGTTTGGTTGTAAATTGTTGTTCAATATATGATATTCTCACTTGCTTAGCAAAAAAAAAAAAGTTAGAATATTTACTCATACCATTGGAGCGTCCCCGATTTGCATTGTTGTTGTTGTTGTTACCAGAACCACGAGAATTATTGTTACCCCCATTACCACCACCATTACCACGATTATTCTGATTTCGATTATTGTTACCCCCACGAATTCTGTTATTTCTCCCCCTATTCCTCCCTCCTGAATTTGGTTTAGAGGAGGAACCAGAACCAAAACCAAAAGACTGAACTGCAACTAAGGCATGCTGAGAGGAGGAATCAAAACCATCCTTCGAACTTTTCAGACGTTGTTCATGAAGAAGCAACTTAGGGCGCAAATCATCAAAACTAAGAGGGAAAGGGTAATGCAGCAGAGTGGTAACTATATGATCATAATCAGAATCACGATCAAAACCAAACAACGTATGTTGAACTAAATCCTGATTAGAGACATGACACTGAATAGCAGCTAAGGAATCAGCAATAACCTTTATCTCACGCAAATAACCATCCATAGACTGCTAATCACGCAAATAACCATCCATAGCTATACTAGCATGCATGAATCTAGTTTGTAAATGATTCCATAATTCCATAGAGGTGGATAAATCATGCACATCAACAAAGACATCACGAGACAACGTGGCAAAAATCCAAGATTTAATTTGTTGATCAACATGCATATATTCATAGAAAGATTCATTAGGAATCAAAACACCACGATCATTAATAATAGTAGCAGGAGGAATATAAATAGTGCCTTCAACCATAACAAGCAGTTGATGTGAAAGAAGCAAACAAGTAATCTGCATTTTCCACAACAAATAATCCTCATGGGAAGAAAGAGTGATAGTTACCAGATTACTGAGATTAGGAGCAAAGATTTGCGGTAAGGAAAAATATAACGGTGACACAGGTTGGGGTTGGGGAACGACGCTAGTGGGCGTGACCGACGAGGCCCCGAAAAACCGGGTGGGAAACGCGTGATGATGACGTCAGTGAGGCAGCGCTGAGTAGGGTGGTGGAAACCTCGTGAAGACCCGTGGTGGTGGCGCCAGCAGAGGACCACGGCTGCGAGAAGAAGGACGCAGGGAAGAGCGTCAACACGCTAGCGGCGGTTGTCTGCTGGGATGGGAACCCACGCGGCGAGTAGGGAGACAAACTGACTGGAATAGTCGCCGGCAGTGGCTGGTCGAGGAAGGCGGCAGGGGCGAAGAGGAGGCCGGGAGGTCCATCGAGGAAAAAAAAGATTTGTGAAGGAAATTTTTTTTTAGAAAAACCTAGGTTGTGATACCATGTACAAGTGTGGATAATAATTGTGTTAACCTTGAGTAGGTTAACCCTAGCATTGAATATATATAGTATTTACAATACAGGCCTACAACTAGTAAAAGTTAATTCTAGCCTTTACATATAATGTTACTCTAATACAATCATTTGTGTCACTCCATCTCATTGATTGACTGTTAATTACATATAAGATTTGATTTTTCAAATCTAATAATTTTTGTCTAATAATAGAGATTAAGGGTGCGTTCTATTCAACTTATTGGCCCTGAACTTATTGGACTTTATCTGAACTGAACTTATTGAACCTGAACTGAACTTATTAGAACCTATTAAACCTGGTTGGACCTGATTCAACTTATTGGACCTGATTGAACCTGATTGGAACTTATTGGACCTTATTGGAACTTACTGACCTTATTGAAACTTATTAGACCTTATTGGCCCTGATTGAAACTCATTAGACCTAATTGAAACTTATTAGACCTTATTGGACCTGATTGAAACTTAATTGACCTTATTAGACAAAAACATTGACCATGAATAACATAAATATTACCACTAACGTAAATACTACGCCTCAAAATTTTTTATGGAGTAATAATTATTATAATTCGTCCTTTAAAAAATAATGATTATTAATTATCTCTTATGATAATTAATTTAACAAAAGAATTTACTATTTATATATTTGCCTATACATAACTTTCACCACTAATATATCTAATAGTCTTGTTTTGATTTTATAAAACACTAGTAGAAAATCAAAAATTAATTAACATTTATTGCTAACAAGTTAAAATTGGCATATATAAAAAAAATTCTCACTTCACTTTCATTATTGTGAAGGTAAGTAGATAGCATTAACTCCTTCCTTCATTTCTTCTCCTTTCTTCTTCTTTCATTTATGTGAATGTACTAGAGGATAAAAATAAAACAAAAAGAAAGAGAAACAAAATGGTCAAAATCACCGTAGCTTTGCATGACATTGCTTCATTCATTTCTTCTCCTTTCTTCCTTCTGTTTTTTTTTTTTTTTTTTTTTTTTGCTTTTCTCCAATACTCCATTAGAGGCACAATCGCGAAGTCACCAATCATAATCACCCATTTTCGCAAGTAGTTAAAACCATGGAACCAAGAGCTGATTTAAATTTGATTGACAAGACGAGAACAAAGAATATGGAGATAACTCGGGCGAAAATTGCAGATGAAATATGGTTGGATGTTGGTGAAGAAAACGTATTGATTGAAGAGGATGATGTAGAAGATGAAGAAAGATACTCCAGTGATGATAATGAAGCAATCAATTGATAACATTTATATCTTTTATTGTTATTAGTAACGAAAACATGTTATCTCTAGTTATTTAAAGACGAATTACAAAATATTGTAATTATAATAATTATTATTATTATTGTTAACCTTTATTATTTGACCATGATTATAATATTATTTAATAGCAATATAAATAATCAAATAATAGACAATAATACAAGTATAATACTATACATTGTGGTACTTTAATAAAAAATTCTAATAATAACATAATCAGCTAATAGTAATATGAATAATAAAATAATAGACATAATACAAATAAATAATAAAATAATAGACATAATATTAATAAATAATGAAATAATAGACACTAATACAAGTATAATACTATATAATCATTGTGGTACTTTAATTAAAATTCTAATAATAACATAATTAGCTAATAGTGATATGAAATTATGAATAACAAAATAATGGACAATAATACAAATGTTTATTAAATATTGACTATTTGGACCTTATTGGACCTTATTACACCTGATTGGAACTTATTGGACCTTATTAGACCTGATTGTAACTTATTGCGTCTGATTGGAACTTATTGCACCTGATCGGAACTTATTGGACCTTATTAGACCTTATTGGAACTTATTGCCTTATTAGACCTTATCTGAAGTTATCTGAACTTATTGGACCTGAAATTTAATTTTTTAAGTTAAACAGAACGCGCCCAAATCTCTATTATATAAGTCAAGGGAGGAGGTGTGGTGTCCTCTTTTGAAGTGACCAAAATACCCTTAATGATCTAATTAATGGAATTAAAAAAATTACAAAAGCAAATCGTTTAAAAATTCTCATTCCAACTTGCCATTTAAAATAAGTTTTAAATGGTATATGCATCAAATACTTCAATCAAAAATTAAATGGACAAAATATTTATACCTTATAAAAAAAGATGGCATACATAACGTGCACATAAAAAGTATGAACATTCACTACCTTTGATACTCTTTAATTCAGTTAAACCAACCCATTATTTTTGTTATTTCTGTTCAATATTCATTCACAAAAAATTAATGTTAACAATCACTCACAACCTTTTTATTTTTTTATATTAGCGAATAATATATCTAAATTCATCTAATTGTTGAATTTTTCACATTTAAGTTTAATCATAAATAAAGTACGAATGGAGTATCTAATAGAATAACAAATTTTGAAATTAACGCACGCATCGCGTGCATATGAAGGCTAGTAATATTAAATGGCAAGACTCGTCAATTATTCAGTCCACTCATCCGTTGCCATCAAGAGAGCGCACCTTATTTTAAGAAAGTAGCTAGATCATGCGTTACTATAATAAGATCGGCAGATCCGGAAATCCCACCAAAAAAGGAAACTCAAGTTTTATTTAACAAGAAATTAAAATCCGCATGACGTGCTTCCCAGTTGCCAGTTCCCAACTTCTCTCGCTGATCTGCTGCTATTCAATATATGCAAGTGGCATGTGCTTATGTGATAAGATACACAGATAATCATGCAGAGATTATTTAACACAAGAAATAAACAATCAAACGAAGTGCTTCCCTCTGCTATAAAACCATCTTTGTAGAAGTGTAGTTAATAACTCAGAAATCAAAAGTGAGAAAAAAAACACTATTTTAGTATCATTACTACTCACAGCCGTGAGATGGAGATGAAGAAAAACATGAATGTGAAGGGAGTGCTTAGTTTGGTGTTGATGCTAACCATTGTGATGCTAGCCACAACACCTCAATCCACCTTTGCTGTTCGTCCCCTCTCAAACATTATGTTTGAAGGGATTGGTATCAACACCCAACCTCTTGCTTGCGTTTGGTATAATGAAGCATGTGGTCCTTTCTACCCTTGTTGCGGAAAATGTTATTGTGACTTCGTCTTTTCTGCTGGAGGATTTAGGTGCACAAATACCGCCTTTGATTCTTCTCAAACATGCAAAATATAATCTAGCATGTTAAAAAAAACGACGGTTAATTAATATGGTTTGGATTATAAAATATTTCAGTTTGGATGCTTCTTCAATCTGCTGGTTGTAATAGTTAAATAAAGTTGTCACCCGCTCCTCGTAGTGATTAGTATGTGGTTTGGTATAATAAAAGTTGATGTGTTTTATTTGATTGTAACTTAAGTTGTCATCGTCATTGTTACCGACTTGGTTTATTAGTTCTTGATCGTTCAATTCTAAATATCTAAATTTCCCTCTATTCCGTTTTAAACCCCTAATGGTTCTCTTTTCAAAAGTCAAATATCATATGTTGATCATAAATTCAAACTAATACATAAGTTGAAATTCTACTTATAAGATATTTTAATGGGTATATTCAAGAATTAATATATCAGTTCGTTTTTAAATTTCTTCTCATTACATAATTAAAGATATTGCTTGTAAAGTTGTATATTGAAAACTCTTGGAAAAGAAATGAGAAATTTAAAATGAGGAGTATTATTATATAATTGAAACAAGATCCTAGGACAGATTCAAAAAGGTGTGGGAGGACTTTTATCAAATCAACTAGCAGTGCTAGCAAAATGGCGTACCTATTTGCAAGAGTGCATGTATATACTAATTGAAATTGGATGTCCTAATGTGGCTATGCCGTGTAGGAGCCTAGCGTTAGGCATGGGCAAGGGTCGGATCTGGGTCGGGTCCAGTCGGATCCTAGACTCAGAACATAAATTTTTTTGCAGACTCGGACCCTAAGGGTCTGAAAAAATTGGACCCTGACCCAGATCCTTAAGGTCTGGAGGATCCTGGCCTAAATTCTTTATTTTGCCAAATTTTCAGCATTATTAATATCAGTAATCATTTGAAATTCGTATGAAACAAACACAAACATATAGATTGAAAAAAAGTAACAAACACAAACTTATAAACTTTAAGGAAAAATGAAATAAACACAATTCACAGACATATAAACTGAAAAAAAACGAAACAAACACAAACATACAAACTGAAAAAAAAATGAAACAAACACAACTTACATGAGACTTCAGAATAGGTGTTTTGGTGTTTTAGTTTAGGTTTTAGTCTTTTAGAAAATCAGTTTTTTTTTCAAAAAAAGTTAAAATTGTATATAATAAATAAGCTTAGGGTCTACGGGTCGGGTCTGCGGCCAAAATTTTAAGACCCGGACACTAAAAAATTCACGTGGACCCAGACCTGGACCCGGATCCTTAGGGTCTGAAAAAGTTGGACCCAAACCCTTAAATTAGGGTCGGATCCAACAGGGTCTAGGTAGGGTCCGAGACCCATGCCCATCCGTACCTAGCATGTTTGACGTGATTATAATGAATTTCGATACAAGATGCGTCTTGGTCAACCCGATTGGTTGCACCAATCATCAAGGTCTATTTTAGGTCGAATCAATCGTTGCTCTTGAGAAGTCGAGATTGAAACTTGGCTTAAAAGTTCAAGGTATAGTTTGAATTTAGGTCTCATCCAATACAATTTGATTTTGCATTTTCAAATCCAAATCAAAACCAATTGGAGTTTGAGTCCAAACAATCCAAACCGAATATTCAGAGAGTAGACACGGATCCGATCCAAATTATCTAATTTTTTAAAACTCAGTTTTTTCAATGAAAATAATTACTACAAAGTTGATCATTAAGTAAGTTAATATCAACTCTCTTTGTTTTTTTTTTATTGATTACCTTTAAATATGAGGTAATAATCGAACTGTGCTCGTTTTTCGATTGATGTACTCAGTGAAAGTTTTTTTACGTCTTCAAAATAATGTTAGTTGTTTTTTATTCAAATTTGTTACTAGGAATTTAGTCAATTAGAATTAGATTAGTACGTTGTATGGTATCGTTGTTAAACAACAATTAAGTTGTGAATACTATGGCGCATTGACCTCAAATTTTTCCTTATTTTGCAATTTAGATACGCTGGGTAGAACCTTTATAAAACAAATCTTTCACTACCAATATCTCTACAGCTGGCCTGCTAATAGTTTGGCCAAGCAAATTAATTTTCAACTATTTAACGTTTGGGCCTAACGAGATCTAACATTGGACTAGAGCCTAGTTCCATCTTGGTTTAGCTCATTAACACCCCTTATCTACAGTTCTGACCCGGCGATTTTCAAATCCTGGCTCCACCACTGGTAGTCATTGTGTATTTTTTTTATTACGGAAACAAACAGAGGTGATATAAGATAATCAAAACCCTAAAACAATAATCAGGATTAAGTGTTTTATTAGTTTATGATCCGATTACACATCATTTTCATATTTTGAGACGATACAATATGCATACACATACTCAATTATATTGAATATTTGACTGCTTGCTTAATTAACTTGAAAATACACGTTTAAAGATATATATACTCATTTGTTTTATCAGATGGTGCGGCGAAGGGAAGCCCAGGTGATGCTGGTGGAGGGATAATAATTCGTGATCATTATGGGAATATCATTTCGGCTATGATGACCAATTTTGGTAGTTGTCATGCATTTAGAGCTGAAATTATGGCGTTGCTGCGGGGATTGGAGCTGGCTCGAAACCTACGAATCACCAAGCTGATTATTCAAATGGACAATTTGGCGTGTGTTAAGCTAATGCAACGAGGAGATTCTGAAGGAGGTGAATGTGTACATCTTATTAATATGTGTCAAGAGCTGCTTCGCAGCGAAGAGTGGGATACCCAAGTCATTCATGTCTATCGAGAAGGTAATAGGGCCGCGGATTGGCTCGCCAACCAGGGGGTGGCTCAACCTCACAGGATTGTGATCTTGGAGGATATACCTTTAGCACTGCGTAGAATAGTAGATGAGGATTTTAGGGGTGTGGCTTTGCCACGTCTAGTTCCTCCTTAGTTTCTTTTTGGTTGGTGTTGGTTAGTTGTAGTTTGCTGTTCTGTTGTTTTTCTTTTGGTGTCCTTTGTTTGTGATTTTTCTTGTTGTTTTCTTTGTTTCTTTGGGCTTTTCCCTCTTCAGTATTAAAAAAAAAAAAAAAAATTTGTTTTATCAGATGATACTCATTTGAAAAGTTCATTATTACTTACTTGATTCGATCAATACTCATTTGAAAGAATATAAACTTATAATTTGAAAAGATGTGTCCTCCTTTATTTCGTCAAATACATACATAGTTATTTCAAATATGCATATTTATTAAGCCTAAAGTGTACATAAAAATGTCTAGACCCGAAATTATTATATAATTTGTAGAACTAAATATGTCCTCATTTAAAAATGACTTTTGCACTATTCTCACACTCTCCTTTCATAGTATTTTGTGATTTGTACTTGCACAAAAATATAGTACTCATATGGATGTTGTTAGATTCATCTTGATATATACTTTCACAACTTTTTATATTTTTTAGATTTAGGGAATTAGAGACATTAAAAGGTAAAGTTACGCATTGGTAATCGTGTCGAGAGAAGTGTGTCAAATGAAAATATGAGGGGTTTCTCACTCTACCCCTGGTTCGGCTCACCCCTATGAAATAGGGGTTCCGGATCCTCTAGAGTTTTATGAAATAGGTGTTTGGTGGCCTATAAACCACACACGAAATCTCGACAACGAACCGACTTAAGCATCGCGATGTGTGAGGAATATTGCGAGGTGCGACGAGCTACTGATCCCACGTAACCTTGCGGAATAGGTTTCGACAAAGGGGTCGCGATCCGCATATAGGCACGAGATATGGGAAGGTTCGGGAGGTGCGACCTGACGCCTACCGGTCAGGCGTCCCGCGACCAAGCTCGCGAGGTGCGACCACGCCTTGGTCCCGCTCGCTTCTAGCACAAGCGTGATGCACTGCTGGTCTGGCTTCTCGTGTTGCTGGGCAGGCTTGGTGCCGCGTTTGTTTGGTGCTCTGTTTGGCTTGGGATTGTTGCAATGCTTGGTTATTGTTCTTCTCCCCACCAGATTATAGGTTTTAAAAGATGTTGCTTTTGAGAAACATATTAGTGGTTCCTTGCTCTTCAGCAACAACATCTTCGATTTCTTTATCCCCCTGAACCTTTCATTAGCATCCCCTCCTGGGTTTCTAAGTGTTCACATAGGTCAACACTCTCGTTCTTCTCCTCTATTCTGATTGTGGTTGATTGTTCATGGGATGAAAAGTCCATACACACTCGTGTTGTGTGGTCTGTTATGAGTGGTACTGTAGCAGATAACCTTTTTGGTGGCATTCATAATTCATTTCATTGCTCGCTCCGCTCTTCAATCTGACCTTCTTGCCCTTCTTGCCTGTGTTCATTGTATTAAATGGTCCATGACAAAAGGTAAACAATCGTTCCAATCTAATAGATTCATGTGCTGTCATTCAACTTTTCCAACACAAGGGTTTTTCCAATATATTCCTCTGATGGACGGTCCAACCTATTATCATCTCGGGTGCATTAATTCCACAATGTTCCATTCGCAAGGTTCCTCGATAGCAAGTTAGCCAAGCTTGTGTTCTGGCTAATACTTATAGATGTCTTCCTTAATTTCCTTTGTTTCTTTGTTTTGTTTTAGTTTCTGATGTAGCTTGTGTAAAAAAAAGGAGGATGAGTGTAATAATCCTATTTTTAAAAGCGTTTATTAGATGCTAATTATATTTACTAAGTTAATTATGTTTCGGATTTTCTATTTTTTTTTTTTGAATTCTGGAGTATGAATATTAATCGTCGTGTCTATAATATATATATTTATTTAATTTTATGAAGTTACTATTATTATATATCTTGGGTTTAGTTATTCAAAATTTAGTTAAGTGGTGTTTGGCCAATTAAGAAAACCAAAGTCTGTTTTCTTTCCTTCCATTTATGTTTGTCGGTTGCTTTTAGAAACCCCAAAACCCACTCTTATGCTCTTTCCTCCTCGTGGCTTCTATCTCTCTCACCCAAGAACCCCAAAACCTGAACCCGAACCCCCCTCTCTTTTGCATGCTGCTTCACCTCCCCTTCAGCTCACTGGAGTTTCATCTCCCCTCGCTGGTGTTTCCCCAAGCTAGCCGGAGCTTCCCTTTGTTGTTGTTAGCTCTTGCTTGCCAAAGCTACTCTTTTGACCTGATATTGTTTGCTACGCCCCATTACAAACCTTGGAGGTAGTATTGTTGTGCTCCATAACGAACTTTGGAAGCGACGTTTTTCCAAATATTGTACTTGCCACTAATATGTTTAAGAGAATAAGCTAGGCCAACATTGTAACTAACGAAAATGATTTCAAATAAAATGTTTATAACGGGCTGAAGTAAAGGTTACGAGTTTTCCACTGATTTTGGACTTCTGTTTGTTTGTATTTTTCTCTGAATTTGCACGTTTGGTGTTAAGAGCTTGGAAGACAGCATGGAGCGAGATCATGATGTATCTAGATAGTTGATTGAAGCATAGATCTTATGATATTTTCATTATATATCACTTCGGATTTTTGTTTAATTATTGTAGTAATTAATGTTATTTTTCCGCTGTAATTTTATATAATTAAGAGTTGATTTTAGTTTATGATTGTCGAGTGTGTTTCATTAGCAGCTCGATAAAGCAGGCGGTTAGGATGAAGTCAAATAAAAGTCATTGAGGCAATTTTGCATTATTCCATTTACCAATCAATGAAGAGACACTCCATGCATGTTGGTTTTGATATTTCTTCCTGAATTCCTCCTTTTTACATACTTGGTACTATTTCCTGTTTCATGAATTCCCAGCCTTTCCCCATTCTCCTTTCTCATTCTTAATCATAACCTTCCTCCTTTCTTTTAGCTCTTACGTTCTCATGCACTTTTCCTAGCACATGCATGTATGCTATGATAATCAAACTGTGACTATAATATATGATAATCATTTTGTTTAGGTGTGTGTAAAAGTTAAGCCAAGTTTAAAATCAATTGGTTTACAAAACATATGCTTTTCTTTAATATGGATGATATTTCCGCATGTGTAGCATCTAAGTAATCAACAATACTCAGCCTAAAAAGAAAGTAACCAACAATACTCTAGTCTATGTGCTATTTAGTTTATGTGATTGTATATGTATATATCAATACATATGTGTTGTATTGTCGTAACTTTTTCTTTTCACCATGATTCCCTCGATTCCTATTTGATGTCCCTAATTGAAATGTCAGTTAAATAGCCAAAATTTTGAGCAATACTCTCACCAATATGTAAACAAATTATATACTCAAGAGGGTGTTACTTTATTCGTCTAGATGTGTAGTTCAAAATTTTGAAATTTCATTGACAATACATCATTAAGAATATTAATATTTAAATGTGTATTATAACTTGTAAAAAAGGTTTAAAAAAATGCAGCATTAAAATTGATACTCGATATAAAGATGTGCAATGCAAGTGGCCCAAAACTTGTCTTAATTATAAAAATTAGGAAAAAATGATTCTAGTAATCCAACCTTTGACTAATTCCTTGATTTAATCCCATTTATTGATTATTGTTTCTTAATAATTCCAACTTTTGGGGATAAATTCTCAAAATAATCCGAAATATTATTTTTCTTGCCATCCTATTAGACTGATTGTTCATCAATCGGTAGGCCCACATGTATGTTCATTTTATTAAAAAAATGGATTTCATCGTCTAAAGAATATGTCCTCCATAAAAATTACAATTTTTTAGATCTGTTGTCATCTAAAAGAATTGGTTTCTTCAAATCTTTAAGATGATGGTCTGACCCCAATTGATGAATAAAATTATATGACAAATAAAAAATTATAAAAAAGTAACGTCTACCAATTTGCACAATAAAATTTGACATTCGAACACTATCCTTTTTTTGAAGGAAAATGATAAGGGAAATTATATTTTTTTTCGGATGCATTAAGGAAAATTATATCAAATCAAGTTCTGACAAGGTCAAGACACTTTGGGGATAGTTACCAAGAAAAATACACTCACCCCGTAGAGGGGATAATATGAGCCATCAAATGTGCAACTGTATTTAAAAAATTTATTATTAAGACAAATCAAATTTCCCACATAAAATTAAATATTTTTATGTATTAATATAAAAAAGGTCATATATAGTATATGAATGTGCATAAGTCAAAAAAATACATCTAAATAGAAATGAATATACTCCCTCCGTCCCATAATATAGTGCTTGCATTTTTCTTTGGGTGTCCCAAAATGTTGTTCCTATTTCTTTTTTATCAATTTGTGTGGACTAAATTATCCTTCATTTCTACATAAAACTTTCCAAGATACCCCTACTTCCTTTTAAAATATGTGCCCCTATTTATTGTTTTACACCATTTCAAGGTATATTTATTGCTCTTTCATTTTATGTTAAAGGAAAAAGAAGAAAAAAACTAGTTCCAATACAAAAATACCCAATAAACATTTACTTAAATATAAATTTTTGTGATATCCTAAAACTCTTTCCATTTTCCTTAATTCTTGTGAAAAATAAGAAGTGACCACTAAATTATCGGACGGAGGGAGTATTATTTTACATAATTAGACCATGTTGATTGTGAAAAAGAATAATCTTTTATCCCACTAATTTATACAATCATTTGTCTCACTCCATCTTATTGATTGACTTTTAATTACTCTTTGCCTTATTCGTTTTTATAAATAAGATTTGATTTTTTCAAATCTAATAATTTTTGTCTTAGAGATTAATCTCTACTAAGGGAAGGGGGGAGCAATGATGTCCTCTTTTGAAATGTCTATTTCACCCCGCTTTCCCTTTCTATATTACAAATAAGGAATGTTAATACTAAAATGGGGGTTCTAACAAAGCCACCGAAAATTAAATTTCAACATCACTCAGAAATCACTTATATCAAGAAACTTTACAAATCACTCATAGAATTGAGAAAATCACAAAAAATCACAAAAATCACTCAAATGATCGGGAAACTTTACAAAAATAAAAAAAATTAGCTTACAAATTAGAACTAATATACTAGAACGTCAATACATACAAAAACATTCCCATAATTCACTTACAAATCATTATCTCTATTATATAAGGGAAGGGGGGGAGTTATGGTGTTCCCGAATGAAGAGACTATTTTACCCCTTTTTTCTTTCTAAATTACAAATTCACATACAAATTAAAGGGAGATTCAAATAAAAATAATTGAAATAAAATTATAACAATCACTCACAAGTCAACTAAAATCATAGAATTGCATAATTTACATTATACAAATCACTCAAATGAGTAAACTTTACAAAAATCAAAAAATTAACTTACAAACTACAACCAATACACTACAACGTCAATACATACTCACAAAAATTTAACTTGAAATCCAAGTGTCCAGTTTCTTAACAATATATGAAGTAGTATACTTAATTCAAAAATCAACTAAAAAAATTATAATATTAGAAATTATAGATAAATTCAATAAAATTTCTATTTTGTTCATAGAATTTAACTTTGCAAAGTAAAAAAAAAAGACTAGTGAGAGACTTAAGTTAAAGAGACTAAACCAATTGAATTTTATAACTAAAAACAATTTTACTTTGTATGTCTAATGTTCAAATTGAGCTTTTTATCTTGAAAAAAATTCAAGCACGCATCGCGTGCAAATAATGCTAGTAACATTAAATGGCAAGAGCAAGACTCGTTAATTATTCAGTCCACTCATCCGTTGCCATCAAGAGAGCGCACCTTATTTTAAGAAAGTAGCTACATCATGCGTTACTATAATAAGATAGGGAGATCCGGAAATCCCACCAAAAAAGGAAACTCAAGTTTTATTTAACAAGAAATAAAAATCTGCATGACGTGCTTCCCAGTTGCCAGTTCCCAACTTCTCTCGCTGATCTGCTGCTATTCAATATATGCAAGTGGCATGTGCTTATGTGATAAGATACACAGATAATTATGCCGAAATTATTTAACACAAGAAATAAACAATCAAACGAAGTGCTTCCCTCTGCTATAAAACCATCTTTGTAGAAGTGTAGTGAAGAACTCAGAAATCAAAAGTGAAAAAAAAAACAAACACTATTTTAGTATCATTACTACTCACAGCCGTGAGATGGAGATGAAGAAAAACATGAATGTGAAGGGAGTGCTTAGTTTGGTGTTGATGCTAACCATTGTGATGTTAGCCACAACACCTCAATCCACCTTTGCTGTTCGTCCCCTCTCAAACATTATGTTTGAAGGGATTGGTATCAATACCCAACCTCTTGCTTGCGTTTGGTATAATGAAGCATGTGGTCCTTTCTACCCTTGTTGCGGAAAATGTTATTGTGACTTCGTCTTTTCTGCTGGAGGATTTAGGTGCACAAATACCGCTTTTGATTCTTCTCAAACATGCAAAATATAATCTAGTATGTTAAACAAAAACGACGGTTGATTAATGTGGCTTGGATTATAAAATATCTCAGTTTGGATGCTTCTTGAATCTGCTGGTTGTAATAGTTAAAAAAAGTTGTCACCCGCTCCTCGTAGTGGTTAGTATGTGGTTCGGTATAATAAAAGTTGATGTATTTTATTTGATTGTAACTTAGGTTGTCATCGTCAATTCGTCATTGTTATCGACTTGGTTTATCAGTTCTTGATCGTTCAATTCTAAATATCTAAATCTTCTCTATTCCGTTTTAAACTCCCCCAATAATTTTCTTTTCGAAAGTCAAATATCATATGTTAGATCATTAATTCTCACTAACGCATAAGTTAAAATTCTACTTATATGATATTTTAATGGGTACATTCAAGAATCAACATATCATTTCTTTTTTAAATTTCTTCTCATTACATAATTAAAGGTATTGCTTGTAAAGTTGTATATTGAAAACTCTTGGTAAAGAAATGAGAAATTAAAATAGGAGTATTATCTATACTAATATATTAAAAGGCGTTCATAAGAATGTCTATGTGCCACGTGGCACTCTCGTCTGAGGTTCTAATGCAAATGCTCTATTTTCATGTCAAACCCCTCAACTAAAAAAATTATATTGTGTGGCTAGAAGGTATCAAACACGTGACCTTCGAAACGGAAAGTGAAAACTTAACCATTTGATCCAACATAACATCATTGTTTAATATCTCAAAATAAAATATAATAAGGTCTTGTAATTGTATCTCATTAAAAGACTATATAAGTAGTTGGATACCTAACACATTAATGATAATGATAGTAGATTATTGTAGACATAAATTCTTACTCCAATTTCTTGTATTCTTCAAATTATGACATGAATTTTTTTACCTTACAAGACAAAAAGTTACGAAAAGAAACAATCTGGGGCATCGCCCGGGACACTCACTAGTTGTATAATTGAAACAAGATCCTAGGGGAGATTCAAAAAGGCATGGGAGGACTTTTATCAAATCAACGAGCACTCGAGCAGTGCTAGCAAAATGGCGTACCTATTTGCAAAAGTGCATGTATATACTAATTGAAATTGGATGTCCTAATGTGGCTATGCCTTGTAGGAGTCTAGCATGTTTGACATGATTATAAAGAAATTCGATACAAGATGCATCTTGGCCAACCTGATTGGTTGCGCCAATCATCAAGGTCTATTTTAGGCCGAATCAATCATTGTTCTTGAAAAATCGAGATTAGAATTAGGACTAAAAATTCGATGTATAGTTTGAATTTAGGTCTCATCTAATAAAATTTGATTTTCATTTTCCAATTCAAATCAAAACCAATTGGAGTTTGAGTCGAAACAATCCAAATCGAATTATCCAATTTTTTAAAACTCAGTTTTTTCAATGAAAATAATTACTACAAAGTTGATCATTAAGTAAGTTTATATCTTACCTTTAAATATGAGGTAATAATCGAACCATGCTCGTTTTTTCCATTGATGTACTCGTGAAAGTTTTTTTACGTCTTCAAAATAATGTTAGTTGTTATTTATTCAAATTTGTTACTAGGAATTTAGCTAGTCAATTATAATTAGATTAGTACGTTGTAAGGTATCGTTGTTAAACAGCAATTAAGTTGTGAATATAGTAGGGCACATTGTCTTCTAATTTTTCCTTATTTTGCAATTTAGATACGCTGGATAGAACCTTTATAAAACAAATCTTTCACTACTAAAATCTCTACAGCTGACCTGCTAATAGTTTGGCCGTGCAAATTAAATGTTGGACATATCTAAGTGTTGGGCATTGGCCTTTCAACTATTTAACGTTTGGGCCTAATGAGATCTAATATTGGACTCGAGCCTAGTTCGATCTCGGTTCGGCTCATTAACACCCTTAGTCTACATTTGTGACCCCTCGATTTTAAACCTGGCTCCACCACTAGGGGCCATTGTGTATTTTATTAGGGAAACGAACAGGAGTGATATAATGGAATCAAAACCCTAATACAATAATCAGGATTAAGTGTTTTATTAATTTATGATCCGATTACACATCATTTTCATCTTTTGGTAAGATACAATATGCCTACACATATTTAATTACATTGAATATTTGACTTGGGATTGTTGCAGTGCTTAGTTATAAAAACTAGGAAAAAAAAATTCTAATAATCCAAACTTTGACTAGTTCTTTGATTTAATTTCACCTATTGTTTCTCAATAGTTCCAACTTTTGGGGATAAATTCGAAATCTTATTTTTCTTGCCATCCTATTAGACCGATTGTTCAGTAGGGCTACATGTTCATTTTATTAAAAAAAAAAAAGGATTTCATCGTCTAAAGAATATGTCCCCATAAAAATTATAACTTTTTTAGATGTTTTGTCATCTAAAAGAATTGATTTCTTCAAATCTTTTAGATGATTGTCTGACCCAAATTGATGAATAAAATTATATGATAAATGAAAAATTATACAAAAGTAACGTCTACCAATTTGCACAATAAAATTTGACATTCGAACACTTTCCTTTTTTAAAAAGAAAAGGGTAAGGGAAATTATATTTTTTTGGGGTGGATTGAGAAAAATTATATCAAATCAAATCAAGTTCTGACAAGTTCAAAACACTTTGAGGATAGTTACCAAAAAAATTACACTCACCCCCCCCCCCCGGTTGGGGGGATAATACGAGCCATCAAATGTGCAACTGTATTTAAAAAATTTATTATTAAGACAAAATCAAATATCTTACATAAAATTAAATATTTTTATATAATAATAAAAAAAAGGTCATACTTAGTATATGAATGTGCAAAGTCAAAACAATACATCTAAATAGAAATGAATAAAGCATCATTTTACATGATTAGGCCCTCTTGATTGTGAAAAATAATAATCTTTTATCCCACTAATTTATACAATCATTTGTGTCACTCCATCTTAATGATTGACTGTTAATTACTCTTTGCCTTATTTGTTTTTATAAATGAGATTTTATTTTTCAAATTTAATTATTTTTGCCTAATAATAGAGATTAATATTATTAAGGGTGTATTCTCTTCAACTTAAAAAATTAAGTTTCAGGTCCAATAAATTCAGATAAGTTGCAATCAGGTCCAATCAGGGCAATAAGTTTCAATCATGTCTAATAAGGTCCAATCAGTTTCAATCAGGTGCAATAAGTTCCAATCAGGTCTAATAAGGTCCAATAAGTTCTAATCAGGTGCAATAAGTTTCAATCAGGTCCAATAAAGTTCAAATAGTCAATATTCAATAAACATTTGTATTATTGTCTAATATTATTTTATTATTCATATCACTATTAGCTGATTATGTTATTATTAGAATTTTAATTAAAGTAGCAAAATGATTAAATAGTATTATACTTGTATTATTGTCTAGTTTTTGTATTAAATATGTATATTATTGTCTATTATTTTATTAGTCATATTACTATTAGCTGATTATGTTATTATTAGAATTTTTTATTAAAGTATCACAATGTATAGTATTACACTTGTATTATTTTCTAGGAAAAATTGATAATAGAGGTCTGAACTTTGGGTGATAATTTTTAAAAGGTCTGAACTATTGATTAACCTGTGTAGGTCTCAACTTTAGGGGGTCTTAACTTTTAGCGGGCCTTAGTGATTTAAAACTGGCTTAATAGGTCATTACTTGTAAAACTTGGGTCACATCAGAAGGGTTAATTGAGGGAGGGATGTAGGAACTAGGTGAGATTTAAAAAAAAAATCTTCAGTTTTAAGTCGTCGAGGCCCGTTAAAAGTTAAGACCCCCTAAAGTTGGGACCTACACAGATTAATCAATAGTTCAGACCTCTATTGTCAATTTTTCCTATTTTCTATTATTTGATTATTCATATTACTATTAGCTGATTATATTATTATTAAAGAATATTATAATCATGATCAAATAAGGTTAACAATAATAATTATTATAATTACAATATTTTGCAATTCGTCCTTAAATAACTAGAGATAACATGTTTTCGTTACTAATAACAATGAAAGATATAAATGTTATCAATTGATTGCTTCATTATCATCACCGGAGTATCTTTCTTCATCGGAGTATCTTTTTTCATCTTCTACATCATCCTCTTCAATCAATACGTTTTCTTCACCAACATCCAACCATATTTCATCTGTAATTTTTGCCTGAGTAAATGAAAGTGGAGTGAGAATTAATGAGTTCTACTACTTTAGCCATAAATTTTTCATTGTGCCAATTTCTAACTTGTTAGCAATAAATGTTAATCAACTTTTGATTTTCTACTTGTGCTTTATGAAATCAAAACAAAACTATTAGATATATTAGTGGTGAAAATCATGTATAGGACATATATAAATATTAAATTTTTTTTGTTAAATTATTTATCATAAGAGATAATTAATAATTATTATTTTTTTAAAGGACAAATTTTAATAATTATTACTTCATAATAAATTTTAAGGGGTAATATTTACGTTAGGGTAATATTTATGTTATTACTCGTCAATTTTTTTTGTCTAATACGGTCAAATAAGTTTCAATCAAGTCCAATAAGGTCTAATAAGTTTCAATCAGAGCTAATATATAAGGTCTAATAAGTTTTCAATCAGGTCAACAAGTTTCAATCAGGTCCAATAAGTTCAATCAGATTCAATCAGTTCCAATAAGTTGAATCAGGTTCAATCCGATTTAATAAGTTCCAATCAGTTCAGTTCAATTCAGGTTCAATTAGTTCAGTTCAGATAAATTCATGGCCAATAAGTTGAAGAAAACACACCCTAAGTTGCAAGACTCGTTAATTATTCAGTCCACTCATCCGTTGTCATTGAGAGACCGCACGTTATTTTAAGAAAGTAGCTAGATCATGCGTTACAATAATAAGATAGGCAGATCCGAAAATCCCACCAAAAAAGGAAACTCAAGTTAGGCAAAGGTTATTTAACAAGAAATAAAAATCCGCATGACGTGCTTCCCAATTCCCAGTTGCCAGTTCCCAATTTCCCTCATTGATATGCTATTCAATATATGCCAGTGGCATGTGCTTATGGGATAAGATACACAGATAATCATGCAGAGATTTAAGATTATTTAACACAAGAAATAAACAACCAAACGAAGTGCTTCCCTCTGCTATAAAACCATCTTTGTAGAAGTGTAGTGAAGAACTCAGAAATCAAAAGTGAGAAACAAAACACTATATAAGTATCATTACTAATAACAGTCGTGAGATGGAGATGAAGAAAAACATGAATGTGAAGGGAGTGCTTAGTTTGGTGTTGATGCTAACCATTGTGATGCTAGCCACAACACCTCAATCCACCTTTGCTGTTCGTCCCCTCTCAAACATTATGTTTGAAGGGATTGGTATCAACACCCAACCTCTTGCTTGCGTTTGGTATAATGAGGCATGTGGTCCTTTCTACCATTGTTGCGGAAAATGTTATTGTGACTTCGTCTATTCTGCTGGAGGATTTAGGTGCACAAATACCGCCTTTGATTATTCTCAAACATGCAAAGAATAATTTGGCATGTTAAAAAAAACGGATGATTAATGTGGTTTGGATTATCAAATATTTCAGTTTTGATGCTTCTTCAATTTGCTGGTTGTAATAGTTAAATAAAGTTGCCACCCGCTCCTCGTAGTGGTTAGTATGTGGTTTGGTATAATAAAAGATGTGTTTTATTTGGTTGCAACTTAAGTTGTCATCGTCATTGTTATTGACTTGGTTTATCAGTTTTTGATCGTTCAATTCTAAATATCTAAATCTCCCTCTATTCCGTTTTAAACTCCCCAATCATTCTCTTTTCAAAAGTCAAATATCATATGTTAGATCATAAATTTTCACTAATGCATAAGTTAAAATTATACTTCTATGATATTTTAATGGGTACATTCAAGAATCAATATATCATTTCTTTTTTAAATTTCTTCTCATTACATAATTAAAGGTATTGCTTGTAAAGTTGTATGTTGAAAACTCTTGGTAAAGAAATGAGAAATTTAAAATTGGAGTATTACTGTATAATTGAAACAAGATCCTAGGAGAGATTCAAAAAGATATGGGAGGACTTTTATCAAATCAACCAGCACTCGAGCAGTGCTAGCAAAAAGGCGTACCTATTTGCAAGAGTGCATGTATATAAAGATGTCAAAAAATGACCTGATCTGATAACCCGATCTGAACCTGTAACGACCTGTAACTGATTTGTACCTGAAATTTTGGCAAAACAGGTCACCTGTAACCTGACCTGTACCCGACCTGATAATAACCGGTACCTGCTTTTGACCCGATATCCTACGACCTAAACATGAACCGATACCTGTCCAAAAAAGACTAATAACTGAAATGATCTGACCTGACAACGATCTGAACCTGATTCTACACCTGACCTGATTAGGACCTGAAACTGATTATAACTCGACATAACTTGTCATTAACCCGACCTTTTGCGACCCATTACCTGATTTTACTAAACTTGTTGCGACCCGGTACATTATTTTACCTAACTTGTAGCTACATGTTACCCGATTTTACCCGACTTGTTGATTGTTAATAACTCGACTTGTCAATTATTTCACCACATAGTAACATAAATCATATAAATCTACTATAAAAAGGTATATAACTAGATGAACTATTCAAGCATTGCTTTTCAATGAAATCTTAATTAATGATACAAATTTGAAGCAACGCCACACAAAATTCATGACATGTTCCGTGCTCGAAGCGACCCGAAAGTGACTTTAAATCAAGTATGGTACAACCGGATAACTACCAACGTAAACCCGACTTGAAACTGACCTAAACCGCTATTATCCTGACCTGATAAGTATCCGGCTCACGCATGACCTGAACCTGAAAGCACCCGCTACAAACCTGCAATAAACCCGACCTGACACCATATGATCACGAAAGATGACCTATCCCGAAATTGACCGCACCGAACCCAACTGACCCTAAAAGAATAAATGAACCGAGACAGACCTGACCGAATTATGATCGTTCTCGACCTGCGCCCGATCTGTTTGATTTAATGACCTGACACGACCTGACCGAACATGACTTGAAACCTGAGATGAACCGACCAGAACCCGACTCGAGTAACTGAAGTGACAGCTCTACATGTATATACTAATTGAAATTGGATGTCCTGATGTGGCTATGCCTTGTAGGAGCCTAGCATGGTTGACGTGATTATAAAGAATTTCGATACAAGATGCATCTTGGCCAACCCGATTGGTTGCGCCAATCATCAAGGTCTATTTTAGGCCGAATTAATCATTATTCTTGAGAAATCGAGATTAGAACTAGGACTAAAAGTTTGATGTATAGTTTGAATTTAGGTTTCATCTAATAAAATTTTGATTTTCATTTTCCAATTCAAATAAAAACCGATTGGAGTTTGAGTCGAAACAATCCAAATCGAATTGTCCAATTTTTTAAAACTAATGTGGTTTGGATTATCAAATATTTTCGTTTGGATGCTTCTTCAATTTGCTGGTTGTAATAGTTAAATATAGTTATCACCCGCTCCTCGTAGTGGTTAGTATGTGGTTTGGTATAATAAAGTTGATGTGTTTTATTTGATTGCAACTTAAGTTATCATCGTCATTGTTACCGGCTTGGTTTATTACTTGTTGATCGTTCAATTCTAAATATCTAAATTGTTTTCTTTTCGAAAGTCAAATATCATATTTTGATCATAAATTGACACCAATGCATAGTTGAATTCTGCTAATATATGTTATTTTAATGTGTACATTAAAGAATCAAGATATGATATCTTTTTAAAATTTCTTCTCATTACATAATTAAAGATATTGCTTGTGAAGTTGTATATTGGAAACTCTTGGAAAAGAAATGAGAAATTTTAAGTGAGGAGTATTATTATATAATTGAAACAAGATGCTAGGAGAGATTCAAAAAGGTGTGGGAGAACTTATATCAAATCAACGAGCTGTGCTAGCAACATGCCGTACCCATTTGCAAGAGTGCATGTATATACTAGTAAACTAGTTGCAGTTGGATGTCCTAATGTGGCTATGCCTTATAGGAACCTAGCATGTTTGACGTGATCATAAAGAATTTTGATATAAGACGCATCTTGGCCAACCCGATTGGTTGCGCCAATCATTAAGGTATATTTTAGGCCGAATCAATCATTGCTCTTTGAGAAGTCGAGATTGGACGTAGGGCTAAAAGTTCGATGTATACTTTGAATTCAGGTTTCATCCTATAAAATTCGATTTTCATTTTTCAATCCAAATCAAAATCAATTGGGGTTTGAGTTCTAGCCAATCCAATTCGAATTTTCAGAGAATGTACATAGATTTGATCTGAATCATCCAATTTTTCAAAAACTTGGTTTTTTCGCTGAAAAATTTGGCACAAGCAATAAAATAATGTGTTGGTAATAGAAATGATTCACAAAATCGCATAGAAATTAATTAATACAAACTCATAATTTATTTTATAACAAGGTTCAACAATTGTATTAACAACATGTTCAACTACACAGCAGGTTCAACTTTATAGCAGCAAACTAGGGTTTCAACTTTTAAGGGAAAGGAAGGACTGCAAGACAATTTGGTCTTTTGTTTAAAAATGTAAATAAGCCCAATCATGCTGATCTAATCCAATCAATTCCGAAAAAAATCTGTTTTTCAAAAAAAAAAAAAATCTGAACCCAGTTCGAACATAGTTTGTGTACAATCATTATGTAAGTTTATATCTACTCTCTCTATTTTTTTTTCAAGCTATATCTTCAAATATGAGTTAATAATCGAACCATGCTCGTTTTTCCATTAATGTACTCGTGAAAGGGTTCTACATCTTCAAAATAGTGTTAGTTGTTTTTTAATTCAAATTGTTAACGGGAATTTAGTCAATTAGATTAGTATGTTGTATGATATCGTTGTTAAGTAGCAATTAAGTTGTGAATATAGTAAGGCACATTGACCTCTACTTTTTCCTTATTTTCCAATTTCGATACGATATTTGGAATCAAAAATAATTAAATTAGTTACTTTTTTTAATTATTAGGTTCGAATTATAAAATAATTCAAGATTGCAAGAAATATTATGGACTCATTCTATTTATTGGCTTGTGTGTTGAAAGGATCAAGTTTTGTTTTGTTTCCTTTGTCTTCTAATTTCCTAAAAAGATCTTGACTTTATACTATGATACTATTTTAATGTTTATATTATTTAGGTTTTCCTGTTTGTCAATAATCTTCTATAAAGGGGCCATTGTGTCTTTTATTAGGGAAACAAATAGGAATGATTTAACACAATCAAAACCCTAACGCGATAATCAAGATTGATTATTTAATTAGTTTATCATCCGGTCACACATAATTTTAATCTTTTGATTAGATGCAAAATGCCTACACATAGTCAATTATATTGAATATTTGACTATTTGTAAATTTAACTTGAAAATACGCATTCGAAGATATATATAATCTAATACTCATTTGTTTTTATCAGATGATACTCATTTGAAAAGTTGATTACTCATTTTATTAGATCAATACTCATTTAAAGAATACACACTTATTATTTGAAAAGATGTGTTCTGATTTATTTCATCAAATATATAGATATTTGAAATACGCATATTTTTTTAGCCTACTTAAAGTGCACAACAAAATGTGTAGTCCCGAAAGTATTATATAATTTGCAGAACAAAATAAACTAAGTAAAATACAAAAAATGAAGAATAAGTAGGGAATTATTTTAGGTTTACCATTTGCAATTGTGAGCTACCGGGATTTTTGTTTCGACGAGTCCAAAAATCTAATTTCAACCACCTCTGATTTAGTTATGTAATACTGCCTCCGTTTGAAAATATAAATGACACGGTTTGACTTTTACACTATTCCCACACTCTTCTTTGACCGTATTTTGCGATTTGTACTTGTGGAAAAATATAGTACTCATATGGATCTTATTACATTCATCTTGGTATATACTTTCACAACTTTTATATTTTTTACATTTAGGGAATTAGAGACATCAATAGGTAAAGTTACGCGTTGGCAAGCATGTCAAGAGAAGTGTAACAAATGAAGAGATGAGGGGTTTATCTCTCTACCCCTATTTCGGCTCCCCCCCCCCCCCCCCACCCCCAAGTGAAATTAGGCATTTGGTGGTTTATAAACCACGAACCGACTTAAGCATCGCGAGGTGCGACGAGATCATAATCCTACGTAACCTTGCAGATCTGGGTTTGGCAAAGGGGTCGCGACAAGCGACCAGGCTCGCGAGGTGCGAGTCACAGTAAACAGGCCATCGCGACCCGCGACCACGTTCATGAGGTGCAACCAAAGGATGCATGAGATGTTATGCAAGGATTAGAGTTAAGTAAAGTTAAGGAACATGAAACGTCATGCAAGGTTGGGTTATGCAAGGTCAAGAAAGATGAAATGTAATGCACGATACGTTGGGTGCTAACTTAATATTGTCGGGTGAGATGACAAGAAGCGAGCATAGGTATGTTAATTGTGGAAAGTGATGCAATTATTATCATCATCATTATCATTATTATTATGATTATTATTATTATAATTATTATTATGATTATAATAAGAATAATAATAATTATTATTATTATTATTATTATTATAATTATTATTA
>NC_079208.1:15693454-15743454 GCF_026745355.1 Beta vulgaris subsp. vulgaris
GAAAAATCGTACGGAAAAACCGGTTTAAATGGGTGGTTACCGTACGATAAAAAAAGTTTCAACGGTATGGTTACCGAACTAACAAAATTAACGGTAAAACGGTACGGTTACAGTTATGATTTTGAGTTAGCGGTTAAAAGAAATATTATTTTTCTCTATTTAATTGTTGTGAAACATTTTCAAGCAATTACATTAATTCTAATATTTGTTCCTAAGTTACAACAATTCGGGAAAGTATGTAATTACTTGAAAACTCTAGTACTAATATAAACACTATAATTAGAAAATGAAGTGAATTATTAGTGTAAGTTATATTTTTCAATGGACATATTATCCATTTTATAATACATTTTATATTAGAGTATATATATAATATTAAAATATATGTACAAAAAAATTGAAAATATTAAATTGAATAATGGTTAACTGAAAAACCGCACCGAAAAAACGGTTCACCGTTTAAGCGGTAACCGGTCTAAACGGTTACAGCTGCGGTTCACAAAAAAAGAGTGATCCGAAACTTAATGTTACCGAACCAAAATGTTGTTCCGGGACAGTTAACCACCCATTAACACCCCTACTATTATCTTCTAACGAGTCAAAAACTTAGTTATCTCAGTTGCTAACGTCTAACGAGTCAATAACTTATTCATCTCAGTTGCTAACTTGTTATTATATTAATAAAAACTACTATTATCGTCTAACGAGTTAATAACTTAGTTATCTGGGTTGATAACTTGGTATTATAATAATCTAAACTTTTATTATCGTCTAATGAGTCAATAATAACTTATTCATCCCGTTCAGCTAGGGACTTGTTATTATAATAATATAAACTACGATTATCGTCTAACGAGTTAATAACTTACTAATATTGGTTGGTTACTTGTTATTATAATAATCTAAACTACTATTATAATCTAACGAGTTAATAATTTAGTCATTCGGTTGGTAACTTATTATTATAATAATCAAAACTACTTTCATCGTATTAAACAAGTCACAAACTTAATAATAAGATGTTATTGTTTTAGGTCATTTATGAAGAATAGTTTAGTTTTGGATAACCAAGTCTGTAATTGTATGAGTTATGTTGGGACATGTAATCGTCGTAAGATAAGTATTCATTATGATAGGTCGTCATAGTAACCTTCATAACCTATTATGATTGGCTGTTACGATAATCATATGAGAATTAATTGTTGCATTTGAATATTGTTTGGATATGTACGAGTTCACGATTATTGTTCTTACTATTCAAATAGTTGTTGCTACATTGCATATTATTTACATAAATGGTACCACTGCGTACACAAACAATGATTTTGTTTTACATAACACTATTATAATATGTCTATACTATTACGAATTACAATGTTTATGCATTTATACAGTCAATAGTGGTGTGTACAATTGAACACACCAAGGGATTTGACAAACATACTTTATGTTTACATGTATAGTTCTTTTTATTATGTGGATAATGGTTTTGTAGCTTTAAGTTTGCTAATCAAGAATATACGATTTTTTCACCAAGTACCCCCAAGTTTTCAAAAAACTCACTTGGTACACCCAAGTTTTCAAAATGCATGAGATACCCCGAAGTTTCAAACTAATACACTCATATATCCATAATGACTAACGATATTACTCGTTGTTAGTCATTAGCCCTCATTTTCAAAATTTCAACCTAATAAACCACTAATCTAACCCCAACCCTAACCCTAATAATAACCCTAACCACCCTCCCCCACCCTTCTACCACCCCTGCCCCCATCCCCCACCCTTCCACCACCCCTGCCCCCATCACCCACCCTTCCACCACCACTGCCCCCATCCCCCACCCTCCCCCATCCCCCACCCTCCCCACCTCCCGCAGCCCCTCCCTCCTCCCGCAACCCCCCCACCCCCCACCGCCGCACCGCCCAGCAGGCCCCCACATATTCCATTTTAGTGAAGAAACGCATAACAGGGAAGGGGGAGAACTGAGACCCGGTAGAGGCGACGGACCGCCGACAAGGCGAGCTAACTGGCTGCCGCAGTTCGAAGCAAACAGAGGAGGGGAATCCAGCCGAGAAGAGAGCACATTGGTGGTGGTGTGGGGGCGCGGTGGTGTTGGGCGCTGTAGAGGAAAGAGATGTGTTGGGCGCTGCGTAGGAAAGACGGGTGTTGGGCGTCGCGGAGGTGTTGCGCACAGTAGTGGTGGTGTGGGGAGGAGGGCTAGCGAGGTTGCAGGGAGGCCGGGGCTGGCGAGGTGGGGGCTGTAGTGGGGGGATGCGGTGGGGGTGTTGGTTAGGGTGGGGGTTGAGGCTGTAGGGGATAGGGTGGGTGGATGGAGGGGGAAGGGGTGGTGGTTGGGTAGTAGTGGGGTTAGGGTTAGGGTTAGGGTTTGAAATTAGAGGTAAGGGTTAAGGTTAGATTTAGTTAGGTTAATTAGAGCTAATTAGGTTTGCTGAGTTTAAGACTAACGACGGTTAACGTCATTAGTCATTAAGGGTATCTGAGTGTATTAGTTTGAAACTTAGGGGTACCCCGTGTATTTTGAAAATTTAGAGGTACCGGGTGAATTTTTTGAAAACTCGGGGGTACTTGGTGAAAAAAACCAAAGAATATATATACCAACCCTCTACGAGTGTCCCACGAATTTGACAAATAGACTTTATGTGCACATGTATAGTTCTTTTTATTACGTGGATAGTGGTTTTTTAGCTTCAAGTTTTCTAATAACGAATATATATACCAACCCCCCTATGAGTATCCCACGGATTTGACAATCAGACTTTATGTTTACATGTATAATTCTTTTTATTACGTGGATAGTGGTTTTGTTGCTTCAACTTTTGCTACTGAAGAATATGTATACCAACTAATACGAGTGTCACAGACAACACTGTTGTGTACAATTGGATACATCGATCGACTTCATAAACAACATCTATGTTTGCATGTATAGTCTGTTTTATTACATGATTGAACCTGATTCAACTTAGGGCGCGTTATCTTCACCTTAATGAACTAAGTTTCAGGTCCAATCAGTTCAATTCAGTTCGGATAAGTTTCAATCAGGTCCAATCAGGACCATAAGTTCTAATTAGGTTCAATCAGATCTAATCAAGTCCAATAAGTTCCAATAACATGAAATAGTCAATGATCAATAAATTAAAATTAAAATATTTATTAAAGTACCACTATGTTTATTATATACTATTATATTTGTAATATTGTCTATTGTTTTATTATTCATATTACTATTAAATGATTATGTTATTAAAAAATTTAATTAAAGTACCACTATTATTAAAAAAATTTAATTAAAATACCACTATGATTATAGAGTATTATATTTGCATTATTATCTATTATTTCATTAGTCATATTACTATTAGTTGATTATGTTACTATTGAAAAATTTAATTAAAGTACCACTGTGATTATATAGGATTATATTTGCATTATTATCTATTATTTTATTAGTCATATTACTATTAGTTGATTATGTCATTATTGAAAAATATTATAATCACGATCAAATAAGGTTAACAATAATAATCATCGTAATTATAATGTTTTGCAATTCGTCTTTAAATTACTAGAGATAACATGTTTTCATTACTAATAACAATGAAAATATAAATGTCATTAATTGATTTCGTACTAGTGTCTTATGAAATCAAAGCAGCACTATTAGATACATTAGTGGTAAAAGTTGTGTATAGGCAACCATATAAAAAGTGTTTTTTTTTTTTTTGTTAAAATGTTAATCATAAGAGATAATTAATCGAGCTCATTTATATTAATCGAGTTCAAGCACAAGCCGAGCTTTTAGTTGAGCCCATTTGAATGTATATATATATATGGATAACCTTATACTGATAAGTCGAGGCTAATCTCATACGGATAAGTTGATGATTAGTCGATGCTAACCTTATACGGATAAGTCATCATTGACGATGTATATTGTTACCACTCAAATAGTTGTTACTCACCTTTATAATATGATAAACATAATACGATACAAAATACTTACATACATGGATAGTGATTTTGTAGCTACAGAATTGCAAGTACGGAATATATTTGCCCTCACACGTGGCTTCTATATTAATTATATATTCTTTAGTTGCATGTTAGCAGCTACAAAACCACTATCCATGTTAGCAGAAATTATATAAAGAAAGACAAGATGTCTGTATAGTGATTTCTTAACAAGATTCCAATTGTACACCCTACTAGTGAAGTGTCAACAGTGGTATGTACAACTGGAATACTGTAAATAATTGAACTATATAAACTTTATGTTTACAAAAATAGTCCTTTTGCATGCATAAATAGTGGTTTTGTAGCTGCAAATTTGATGGTAAAGTATATATATGCCACCGAACGACAAGTATCATTGACAACAGTAATGTGTAGCTACAAAGTCTATTATATGCTACCAAACTAACTTTTCCTTTAAAATTTTCGAAGAAAGGAAATAGAATTAAGTTAAACATAAATTAAAAGATTGTATGAGACTATTAGCTGAAGGAAAAATCCTAAGAGCTAGTCTTGGACCTGGTCCACGTTAATATTGATGTGGACCAAAATCATTTATATGATATAATGATTTTTTTTTTCATATAGTAACATTTTAAAATCTTAAGGTACATTAATTTATTATTATCTAACATAATAATAATTTTTTTTAGACAATTATCATTTCTTAGATTAGTTTGTTATAATGAAATTTTCACTTTATAATATAGTAACCTTATTCTAACACAACCACCATCTACAATTTATACCTACAGCTCTTTCTAATTTTATTTTTAACAGAGTAATCATTTTTTTTAATAAATAACATGTACTAATATTGAGTCCACGCTAATTTAGTATGGACCACCATACAAGTTTTTTACAAATCCTAATCCATCTAAAATAAAGATAATACTATTATAATTATTTTGTGAAAAATGCATTTCTATTTTCATTAATTGTCCAAAGAACAAAAAATAAGGCAACATAAGTGGAGAATTCAAAAGAGAAGAAACATGGGTTTCCACTTGTCATTAACTTACCTAGTTAATTGCACCTTCATGTTGAAGATGACCTAATGTAGGTACTAAGGGAAGTGGGCATTTTTTCACTTGTTTCCACTTGTTAGAGTGGGGCCAAATGCCATAAAAAACAGCACTAATAAAACAACAAATGAAGTACAGACAATAAGGGAAGTGGGCATTTTTTCATTGCGAAATTACTATTTTGTCCTCGATATTGGATAGCCAAACCAATATCCAATATTGGTTTATCATTCCTCTTGTGAGAGCTCACATTATTTTAGAAAAGTACCTAGATCACGTGCTTATATATAATATGATAGGCAGATCCGCAGATGCCGTTACTAGAAATAGTAACATAAAATAGGCAATGGTTATTCAAGATATAGCGCAGAAAAGTGAATGACTTGCTTCCAGTACACGCTTAGCTACCCACTTCCGTCCCTCTGCTATTCAATATATGCATGTGGAATATGCGTATGCTATAAGATAGCCAGTAAACAACGTGCTTCCCTCTCCTATAAAACCATCTTTGTAGAAGTGTAGTAGAGCACTCAGAAATCAAGTGAGAAACGGTTAAAATATTATTAGTAATAACAGCCGTGAGATGGAGATGAAGAAAAACATGCATGTGAAGGGGGTGGTTAGTTTGGTGGTGATGCTAGCCTTTGTGATGCTGGCCACCACACCTCAACCCACTTTTGCTGTTCGTCCTCTTTCAAACATTATGTTTGAAGGGATTGGTATCGACACCCATCGTCTTGCTTGTGTTGGTTATGATCAACCATGTGGTCCTCTTTACTGGTGTTGTGGAAATTGTTATTGTGATTATGTGTATTCTTCTGGAGGATTAAGGTGCACAAATGTTGCCTTTGATACATCAGGAAGATGCTAAGAATAACCTAAAATGCTCAAAAGCTAATAATGATTAAGTTGTTATTGTGGTTGGGGTTATCAAATGTTTCACTATGAATGTTTTCAATTTCGTGATTGTTCTAGCTAAATAAAAAAAGTTGCCACTGCTCATCGTTATGGCAACCATGTTGTTTGATTTAATAAAGTTGATGTGCTTTATTTAGTGTAACCAAGTAAAGTTGTTATCATTGTTGTTACCAGTTTGATTTGTTACATATTGATCATTGAATTCTAATTATCTGATTCCCCTCTATCCCTTTTTAAACTCCTCATTTCTCCTTACCTAGTCAAACTTCATACATTTTGATCATAAATTTCACCTAGGTATAAGATGAATTAATCAATCTAATGTAATATTTTAATTTCTCCATTCATGATATTAACTTTTTCTTAATTTCTTCTCATTACATAATTAAAGATATTGATTTTGGGGTTGTATATTGAATACTCTAGATAAGAAATGAAAAATATGTAATGAGTATTATTAAATAAAGGAAATAAGATGTTATGAGACATTCAAAAATCGATGGGAGAAGTATTATGAAATCAATATGCTGTAGTAGCAACATGACGTATGTATTTGCATGAGTGCATGGAGTATATATTTGGTTGAAGGTTGATGTCCTAACGCTATCATTTGGTGTCAGAATTCAACATTTTAGGCGAACTCAATCAAAGAGTAGAGAAAGTGTAGAGAGGAAGAAAAATAGAGAGAGAAGTTATGTTCTATTTTTTTGGATGATTGTGATCATTACATACAAATCAGTATATATATAAGGTGTAATAGAAATAACTTGTAACAACTTCTAACTAATTGATAACTTCAGCAACAAGCTTCATCACAAATTTTACAACTAAGTAAGTTAGTTACGCTGGCTAAGACTGAGTAATCCAACACCTCCCTGAAACTTGGGAGAGTTGTACCATTCCAAGTTTGGAAGATAAATTTGAATGCTGAAGACTAGGAAGAATCTTAGTAATATGTCAACCAGTTGATGAGTGGTAGGCAAGTAACCAAAATATGCATGCCAAATCCATAAATCATAAGAAGCAACAGCTTCTAATATCATTGTTGGTACACCTTGATGACCTCCGGTGTATTGACCTTGCCATACCGTGGGACATTTATCCCATTGCCATCCCCTTGATGAGTGTCGTCGAGTGTTGGCATTCTCAAGTAATGAGGTTCAAGAACCTCAATCACACACTTACAAAAGTTCTTCAAGCATTGTAGTGTTGTACATCTACCAATTCGCACATATTCATCTACGACATCACCTGCCACTCCATAAGCCAATAACCGAATGGCATCAACGCATTTTTGAAGTGGGGAGAGAGATTTCCTACCAACAGCATCAACTCTTTCTTGGAAATAAATAGAATGATTTTCAAGAGCATTGACGATGCGAAGGAATAACTCCTTTCTCATTCGAAACTTTCGGCGAAATTGTTGTGCAATATACATCGGGTTGCTTGAGAAATAATCATTCCATATGCACGCATGCCCTTCGTTCCTCACGCTTTCTTTCTGTATTTTTTCTTTTCTTTCTTGTTTTAGTAGGATTTGAAGGTGATGTATCTTCAATCACATGATTTAGGATATCACTAAACCTGTGGAAATGTCACCCCCATATATGAATCATATGTTTGATTATACAATTCATCAAAGGTGTTCGGAGGGTTAAAGTGTGACATTAGAGGATTTGTGGAAAGGTTGTTATGAGAATTTGAGCTTAGAAATGGGTAAATATATAAAAGGTGTAGAGGTTAATAATTCAATGCACAATATTCAAATAACTCAATGAGTACTACAACAATGCACTAATCTTCATTGAACCCACTCCTCTTTACATACTTGGCATAACACATAACACCCTGCAAACTTTCCAAGTGCATTATTAATTGCCCACCAATGTTGTTTGCAAGGATTTACCTCTCGTTCAGTTTGATTTGTTTGCCTATTTTCATTGAAGAATACACAAATTTTCCCACCACTAGGCATATGCTCTTCGTGAATTGCCATTTACTTCATCTTTGGTAGTATATACTCCACGCCATACCAAGAAGTGTTTCAACTTCAATCGTCCAATTAACCCCTTTTTTCTCTCTGGGTTGACTTACTTTGCGACGTGTAACAGTACGAGCAGCAATATGCGTAGTTGTAGTAACATCAATATCTTCCCCCTCTTCAATGCCTACATTTTCTGCAAATGGGTTACCGGAATTGGATCTAATATTGATGGGTGTAATAGGAGGTGGATCCATATTATTACTAGTCTGGAGAAATTGGGTAAAAGTTTGCACTTGTGCATTTCCCATATTATTAGGAATAGGTGTAGAGAAATTTGGAAATTGAGACTTATAAGCATTTTAACAAATGTCTATTTATAAGCATTTTCAGAAAATATTACCGTTGGCCAGATATTTTTTTTTAAATACAAAACCAGCTATAACATTTTTATTGGGTAAAATATATAAAGTTACCGTTGCTTTTTTTTTAGGAGCAAAATGACTGTTGTTTGCATTCAAGGAAGACAAAAAAGAAAAGGAAAATAACTTGTGGGGCCCATAACCAAGTCTGAGATTGAGTTTGGAAAACCAAAACTCATTCTCATACTCAGCATTACATTTCGTAAGAATATCGGCAATCTAGAGGCAGACTCACCAAAGTCTGTGCTGAGACTCGGTGCTCCAGAGTCCTGCTCTAAGTAGTAAGTACCCAGATATTGAGGTAAAATGGCAAAATGCTAATAAATTCAGGCAGCTGACAGATAAATAGTCATTTGAGAAGGATATAAAACTAGAGATATCTAGATCTCTACGAGAAGTAACACATTATAACTAGATCAGATGAATAATAGCATCTAGTCTTATTGTCCCTAAACAAGGGTATTCAACATCGCTGCATAGTTCCTAAACAAGGCTATTCAAACTCTTCTACGAATAAAAGCTCCTAAAATTCCAGCTTCATCAGCAAAATCGGCTACCTTATATAGTAGTTACACAGATTGAAGCTAACTTTTCGATATATGCAGTTCACTATACATATACTCCCTCCGTCTTTTTTTATTTGCTACATTTTGCCATTTAGGGGTGTTTCAATTTATTTGCTACATTTGCAAATATTTCCATATATAGTACATAGGTCCCACACTTTATTTACAAATTTGCCATCACTCCCTTCTTGATTTTGTAAATATTTTCATATATAATACATAGGTCCCACAATTTACCTATTTGCTATTTTGTTAATTCCATTTATGTCAATGGTCCCCACTCCCTCCTTGGTTTTTGTGAAAAAGTGATTGTAGCAAATAAAAAAAGACGGAGGGAGTATGATGCAAGACTGTAGATTCTTATATCATCATAAACTAAAATGAAGTATTAGTAATTGCACAAATTTACTACATTTTCTTTATCGTGCAAAATTTTACTAATACATAAACCCAGAACTGAAAAACTATACTATGAGCTACAAATAAGCAGATGAACAAAAATGGACTACTACAACAATAATAAAATAAATCAAAATTTCACAATAATTAGAGGAGAAATGAAACTTACAAGTAATACCACAGAATATCAAGCACCAAGCGATGAGAAGATGATAAACAAAACCTAAAATCAAATAAGAATCATTATTTATCAAGTTGTGAAAAAAGTTGCAATTTGCAGAGATAATTTCGAATAATTTAAAGAGCGATAGAAAAGGACTATGTGAAAGAAAGTTGATGAAAATGACAGGAGAAAGAGCAGACCACCAAAATTGTCCGACGATTCTCCGACGAAGTCGTCGAACTCTTCTCTCTTTCCTGCTCCACCACCAAAATTGCACACACCAGTAAACACAGTGACCTCAACTCCAAAAGAAAGAAAGAAAGAGAAATGGAGGACGAAGAACAGGCAATGGCGGCAAGAAGGCGGTAGAACAGAAGATCAAACGCAGCGTTAACCTCCCGAATATAACCTCTACGCAACGGCGAAAGCGGTCTTTCATACGACATCAATCTTCTCAACTCCGGCGAGCTAGTGAACGGCGGCGGAGGGTGAAGAGAGATGCGGAGAGAGAGAGGGATGGGGAGGGAAAATCGGGGACTGTGGAAGGAGAGGGAGAGATGAGAGACGCGCAAAAGCTAGGGATTAGAGGGAGGGAAGGGCTGAGTATATGGAGTTAAGGTTACAGTACTAAACTTTGCCATTTCTTCTCGAGTTCTCGGGTATTTAACTTTAAAAAGTTATAGTTTGGGTACTCAAAATAGACGTCCGTTACTTTTAGGTATCGAAGTTTGCAAAGTTTCGTTATCAGCCTAAAAAACAAATGTGTCCTTTCAAAAAAAAAATGTGACGTGGCAATAACTACAAAGTGACAATTAATTCAGTACACTAAAATTCAAAAAATGCAGCGAAATTCTTCAACGGTAATAAATTTAGATATACATTTAAAAAAATAGGTCAAACTAAACCATATGAACAAATATAATTGAATATCCAAAAAATCCAATCTCTCAAGAAATCAAGAGCAGCATAAATATCAACTTCCACAACAGGAAAAAATACGATATTGTTCATCAGCGGCAAAAAAATCAACTTCATCACCTTCAATTAATCAGGTACAAAGCAACTGCATAAGGAAAATTAAATCTAATGTTAATGTTTTTTTCCTTGTACGAATGTGAATTATAATATTTAGTATTTTGTGCAGCTAGGCAGCATAATGTCAAGAAATAGTTATGGTTTCATGCCCCTCAAATCCCAAAAGATGTCATTGTGGGTTTGTTATAACCAAAATCAGATCCTGGACAAGGGACAGCCCTGGTAGAAGGTTTGTAGCATGCCATGACTATGATACTGAGACTGATACAAGGGGGTGCAAGTTATTCAAGTGGTGTGATGTTGAAGAGCGTACAGAGTGGCAAAAAAATGTGATTTTTGGGTTAATGGAGGAGAAATAGGAGCTCAGACATCAAGTGATGTTGCTGAGGCACAATCTGAAGACAACAAATGAAAAGGCAAGGAAGAATTAATCAAAATATATGATGCTTAAAATGAAAATGGGTGGATTTATGAGTGTTAAGGCTTGGATTTGTGTACTCATTTTGGTCCTTGTTTTTTTATGGTACCATCTAACTATGTAAAAGGTATATTTAGGACTCTAATTGACATCTGAAGCTGTGTACTAGCATATTATTAACTAAATGTAAGTTAGCTTTGAACTAAAGTCGCCTTTGCATCCTATGAGCCATTGGTAGGTCCTGAATGTAAAGAAACTAATTCAGAATACATGGATAGATTATAAGGTAATAAAATGTTAGCTATTTCAATCAAATTACATACCTGTAAGGCTTGGCTTGTTATTGTTTGTGAAGCTTGTGAACCCTTCTCTGGTTGTGACTGACTGAATGAGTAGTCTTGGCTGAATGAATATATAGTCTGCTCACCCTCATAATCTGAATAATATGCTACTCTTCTTTAGATGGGTGGGTTGTGTGGTTGTTGCGTTGTATGTGGGATTGGATAATTAATTGGCTGGGGTGTTGGCCGAGGTGTTGGTTGACTTGGTGGTTGTTGTGGTAGTTGGGGTTGGAGAGTAGCAACTCTTTGGTAGCCATTTGGGTAGGCAAATACACCTACACCTCTATGGTGCATGGGTGCATGCATTAGTGCTCCCACTCTGGCGGCTACTACTTGACTTACTTGCAACTATGTGCACAGACTCTGTAGGTACATTCTTGCAACCTCTCTTGTTATGCCCTTGAAGACCACAAAGGTTGCATTTCATTACTGAGCTAGGTTTTCTTCATTTTTCCCGAATTTGAAACTTCTCCAACTTCCTTCCTTCTCTTCACTTGGCGTCTGTTGCGCACTTTTTTCAGTTTTGGGGCAATGACCAAAGTTTCTGCACTAGGCCACTCTTCTGCTCCATTTAGAGGATCCAACAAGTAGTCATATGCCTTCAAATACACTTGTTTTGTGAAGAATTGGTCAACATAATATTCTGGTTGGTCAACTTTGTTCCAAATTGCAACTACTTCATGTTTGCAAGGAATCCCACTTATTTGTCATCCATTACAGCTGCAAGTTCTGGCATTCAAATTGACAACACATTTTGTTTGTGTTGCCCTTTCCCTCACCCCATAACAGAACCCCCATCCTAGAATGCATTCCATTCCCTAGCAAAAATCTTGTGCTTCTCAACTTGCTGTTGTATTCTTGGACACAACGACATCTCTTTCTTACCTATTTCATCCCTCTTCTTGTGAAGCCTCTCCATTAACCCCTCCCTGATGTTCGCCAACATAGTTATGATAGGTTTATACCTTGAGTTCAATATGTAGGCATTGAAAACTTCACTCATGTTGTTATCCACACTATCACAACAAGACATAGGAGTGTAGAAGGCTCTACACCGTTTCTTGTAGTTCCTATTTAGAAGATCATCAGCAGCTGCAGTAGATATTTTCCGCATCTCTTCTATGTTACATAAAAATTCATTTTCTGTGGTGCTCTTAGCTATGATCCATAACTGCTTCCAATACTCTAGACCACCATCACACACCCCTCTGAAGTTACAGTAGACATACCTAGCACATACCCTAGTCTCAACTTGTGGAAAGACATCTGACACACTCTCAATAAACCCTTCTGCTGATCAGACATGAAAGTGTAACCAGCACCTTCATTTGATCTCAAATCCTTCCCTAAAAGTGTCAAAAACTATGTCCAACTAGAAGTAGAACCAAGCTCCACTACTGCTCATGCAATTTGGAACATTTGGTTGTTCTCATCTCTCCCAACAGTAACTAAAAGCTGTCCCCCATAGGGTCCTTTTAAGAAACAACCATCAAGAGATATAAAAGGCCTACATCCAGCTAAGAATCCCTTTTTCAGTGCCTCAAAACAAATATAGATTCTTTCACAAACATTACCATCCATCTCAATTATGATTGTATTTGCCCGGGTACTCCTTTGTATCTCTGCAGCATACCTTGGTAGCAAGGTATATTGCTCCATATATTCCCCTACACTAGAACTTTTCCCCCTCCTCCTAGTTTTGTATGCTACAACTCCGCTCACAGAAAAACGCACCAAATGGCGCATTTCCCAGAAATTCCCCAAAAAGTAACTACGTCCATTTTGAGTACCCAAACTGGAACTTTTTATAGTTGAGTACCCAAACTGGAACAAAGGGCAAAGTTTAGTACCCAGTTGTAACCTTGACTTTGAGTATATGTGCGCAAAAGTTAAAAAAAAAAAGCAAGTGAAAGGTTGCGGTGCCCGAAAACCTCAACCCTTCACTATTAAGGGATGCGTTTTTCAATAAATCGGAGCCCTTGCTTTTTTTTCCACTAGTGAATTCTAAAGCACCATATTGAATGGCTGCAGTAGAAACAAGAGAACTGAAAGTGCAATTAGAAGAACTCTTGGAGATAGGATATATAAGCCCAAGTGTCTCACCAGTGTTGTTCGTTAGGAAGAAGGATGGGTCTCTAAGACTATGCATCGACTATATGGAGAGTTGAAGAATGTCATTGTTAAGAATAGATATGCACTTCCTAAAACCGAGGATTTATTCGATCAGCTAAAGGGTGTTGCAGTATTCTAAAAAATTGACTTGCGTTCTGGATATCATTGGTTGAGAATTGCGGATGAGGATATACCTAAAACAGCCTTCCAAATAAGGTATGGCCATTACGAGTTCACAGTTATGTTATTTGGAGTCACTAATGCGCCTGCTGCATTTATGGATCTTAGGAATAGGAACTTCAAGCAATACTATGATAAGTGTGTGGTCATACTCATCAATGACATTCTGTTATTCTCAAGAAATAAGGAAGAGCATGAGGCTCATTTGAGGAAAATTTTGGAATCCATCGCCAATAGAAATTGTATGCCAAATTCTCAAAGTCTGAATTTTGGTTAGAGAAAATCGCATTTCTAGGACATGTGATTTCAAAGGACGGAGTTGTTGTTGACCCCTCAAAGATATAAGCAGTGACTAATTGGGCTCGACCCACAAGTGTTACAAAAGTTAGAAGCTTTTTGGGTCTTGTTGGGTACTATAGATTCGTTGGAGATTTCTCTAACATTGCTCAACCTCTCACCAACCTGATGAAGAAGACCATTTATAAGGAATATGGGTTTACCAACTTTGATATAAACAATATACTTTACTTCCTTTAATTCATTCCTTCTCAGAATCCAAACTTATACTTTTATACTATATCAATCATTTCCTTATACTGTCGTACATAAACCCTTATCAAGCAATAAATGACATAACAACTTTCATCATAACGATTCCTTATCGGGAATCCAATAACGAGATATGATTCTTTATCGGAAATCCACATAACAAGATACGATTCCTTATCAGGAATCTAACATTAGTATCACTTACCATGATATGCCTCCTTATGAGGAAACCAATATCGATATTCATATTCATATTCATATACTGAATAAACATTAATTACTTACCTCATATGATTCCTTATCGGGAATCCGATATTGAAACAACTTACCACGATACGATTCCTTATCGGGGATCCACTATCGATATAACTTTCATACTTTGAAATAACATTCCTTTTAACCAGGGGGAAAGAGAACGCGGCGGAGGAGACAAAGCTTACACTCCGACAGTGGGGGTCGTCACCCAACCATTCACTTTACTTTTGGCCAATAACCGCGACTAGTCCGGAGTACATTAATCCGCTGATTTCATCAGCCATCCACAGGTTTCACATTACCTGATATAAAGCCCGATTATCGCCCCACAGAGCAATGGGCAGGTTCCCTGTGCCCCCCCAAGGTTCACAGTCCATGGGGCACTGTTCGTGTCACCTCATCCGTCGACTCAGACGAGGCTACTTTCCCCTTTTTGATTTCTTCTCGATCATCATTCATAACACAATCAATCATTCATGGAACTCATCCAATAATACTTGTGATTCTTAACCTCTTTTAAACAACCAACCTTACTAGGAGACTTGCCTTAGAAAACTATAAATCACATGTCATAGTCCTTCCATACGTAATTGAGGTTCAATATATATATACATTTAAGTTCAACCCAATCTAATCATAAACTTATAAATTATCGCAACTCATAAGCAATCATATCTGGTCAATACCAAACAACAATAGCAAATGGTCTCTCAGCTAGAATTAACTAACGAGAGTTACTAAATTAATTCCATACAACACATACTCTTGCCTCTATCAATCTATATTCATCTTGATAATAGTATCCGTTATCAAGTCTTAACAACACTTACAATATATAGGTCTCTCTCATAGAATTAACTAAGGAGAGTTAACATAAATTCTACTCAAGATTCATGAACACAATGGTTGATTAAATTAATCAATTAAGGGAAATGTTATCTCATATGTCCACTTCCAATTATCCTTATAGATGATAACCATTAATCAATTGTATTCTCAGCTAGTAAGTACTCCAATTACAGACCATTAATTATGTAAAACGAATCTATCATGTTCCAATTAGGTTATGCAACCATATAATCGAGGCTACATTGATGTAATTCATGAACTTATACTTGAGTAATCTCGAGTATTGACTTGGCTCTATGAGAACCAATTAAACAATACAACTTTACTAGATTATTCCATCTATATTCATTGAACTAAAATCATTTATTGAACACATCCTCAGGAATCTAATTTATAACAAGGTAAACTAACTCCAATAATCTTCAATAAACAATAGTAGTTAGTTACATTTCTTCGACTTCTTGTGAGATTACTAACTAAATTGATGCACTTAAACACTATACTAACACTATTCTCCCAGACACTATTGAACACTTCTACTCAGGTACTCTACTATTTCAGAAACTAATTCTTTTAATACTTTAATACATCTTAGAATAATCATTCACCAAAATGAACCTCTTCTTAGAGCTTTACGAAACCAATAGTAGAAAACCGTTCCAATTATAGGTAAACCATCATCATAAGACTACCTACTTAATTCACATATTACAACAATAAAGACGTTCACAACTTGGCAACTCATAGTTCTTGTTCCTACTTTATATTAAATATTTTATCCGCTAAAATTCATAAACCACCATTTATAACATATAATTAGATTCTAGGAATCTAGGAAGCAAAGATAGGAATTTGTTTGCATTGCTACATTAGTGTATAATTTAACTTATCTTTAAACACTAGCGATCATCATATCATTAACCATTCATGAACATCCCATTCATCCATAATTACAATATAACAAGTCAAACTTATAATATTTTTTACTGAATATCCTAAGCTATGTAATTAAGACTTGTTGATAATATCAAAATGAATTTACGTCTTATTTAAACTGTATGACTCATCTGGTGAATATACCAATAACTATATTAACTTTACTATATACTCCTTATTAGGAACATATATTATAACATACTCTAATTATGAATGATTCTTATTCTTAGTTACTTCTTACTTAATTACAATCTTCAAGACTAACTCTCATCTTTAATCCAAACTTCACACCTACCTTTTTAGAAAATCATCTCAAATAAATGCAAATAATTAAAACTATTAACTAACTTCCAAAACACAGAGACTTATATAACTATAGTGTCTTAGATAGAATTCTTAATTGGTCTAATATGTTAACAAAATAAACCATCGACTAAGTGAACTCATAACAGTAAATTATATAGATAGCACTACATAATTTATGATTAATCGATCAATTGCTAACATATAACAAAACTCCTTCAGTAAATTATTATCAAAAAAATGAACTATCAAAACAAAGCTCTTGAAATATAGAACCATGACCTTAATACTGATTTTGGAATCAACGTCGTCTTTGAAACCATAAACAATAACAAACAACAGTGACAATATCAACACAAAACAGAGCAACAACCACAAGGAAACAACAACAATATTACCAACATAACAACACGACAACATCATCTTCACAACAAGAAAGAGGAAAGTACCTCATACTTGCAAACGACCAACCAAGGCAGCAGATTGGCGGCAACACCATCAAAGGAGAGGAGAGATCGAGCAGCATCAGCAGAGAGAAAGAGAAGCAGAGGTAATACAACCCATCACGTAGCCACCAGAACAACAAAGATAAACACAACAACAGCTCGGCAACGGCCAGGCAACGGAGGGACACGAAAGCAGCGGCGACGACAACAACTAACAAGACAGCATGCGCAGCACGCGAGCAGCACGCGGAGGCAGAACACGAACAGAGGAGGAAGAACGAAACCCGCAATAAGACAACCGAGGAGGAGAAAACGCGAGCAGGTGGGGAAAGGTTCGGCCAGCAACAACTCCGGCGAAGAAACGCCGCAAAATACCGGCGAGGAGGAAGGAAGGGGAAGAGAGAGAATTTGGGGTTTCGGGGTTTCGAAATTTTTCACGGGGGTTTGGGACGATCAATGTGAGACAACATCCAAGAATTGAAGAAACGATTCAAAGCAGCAGCAGTGTTGACCTTACCCTCTGGAGCAGAAAAGGCTTCGAGGTTTATAGTGACGCCTCAAAGCATGGGTTAGGATGTGTGCTGATGTAACATGGAAAAATCGTAGCATATGCATCAAAGGTGACTTAAACCTTAGAACAAAATTATCCTACTCATGATTTGGAGCTAGGAGCAATTGTGTTTGCACCCAAAATACGGAGACATTATTTGTATGGAGTCAAGTGCACAATGTACACAGACCATAAGAGTTTAAAATATCTCGACACTAAGCACGAGTTGAACAAGAAACAAAGGTGTTGGCTTGAACTCTTCAATGACATGATCTTAACATTGTATATCATGAAGGCAAAGCAAAGAAAGTCGCAGATGCTTTAAGAATGAAGAGTAGTCATACATTGAATGTATTGATCTTAGCCGATGAGTTATGCAATCAATTTCAAAAGTTGAACTTAGAAGTTGTTGAACATGGTTATGTAGAAGCTAGATTAAATGCAGTCATTGTTGAGCCTGGCCTAATCTCTTCAAAGAAATTCAAGCAAAGCAGAGCACGGATGATTGGTTGATTAAGTTGAGGAAAATGAAAGAGGATGGTCAAGCACCTAATTTGAGGTTAATGCTAAAGGAATATCAAAGTACAAGGGGAGATGGTGTGTACTTAATGATGAAACCCTAAAGGACAAAATCTTGAAAGAGGCTCATAATTCCCATTACTCTATACACCTTGGAGGAGACAAACTTTATAAAGACCTCAAACAACACTTTTGGTGGCCTAGAATGAAGCGAGAAGTGGCTGAGTTTGTAGCCGAAAGTTTAATTTGCCTAAAGGTGAAGATCCAGCACATGAAACATGGTGAAAGCTACAACCTTAATGGTTCTAGAATGGAAATGGGAATCAATCTCTATGGATCGACTTTGTTATAGGATTGCCAACCACTAAGTCAGTAAAGAATGTCATTAATGGGTTATAGTAGATCGTTTGACAAAAACAGCGAGATTTGTGGCAATGAAGGACATGTGATCAATGCAACAACTAGCAGATGCTTGAGGTAGTAAGATTGCATGGTGTACCCAAGGATATTATTTCTGATAGGGATTCTCCATTCTTGTCCAGATTTTGGTAGATGTTTCAAGAAGCTGTGGGAACCATACTCAAGTTTAGTACAACATTTCATCCAACTACTGATGGACAAACGGAAAGAACTATTCAAACACTCGAAGACATGTTACGGGCGTGTGATGGACTTGGAGGATCATGGGATGAACACTTGATGTATATAGAATTCTCATATAATAGTAGTTATCACTCAAGTATAAAGATGACACCTTATGAAGCTTTTTATGGATAGAAAATGAAGAAACCATATATGCTGGAGTGATGTGAATGAATCATTGAATTTGGACCTGACATGATTGAAGAGACTACCTAAAAGGTGAAACTCATTCAAGAGCATATGAAAGGCAGCAGAAGATCGACAAAAATCTTACACAGATACGAAAAGGCAAGACTTAGAGATCGAAATAGGAGAAAAAGTCTTACTCAAGGTCTTCCCAACTAAAGGTGTAATGTGGTTTAGGAGAAAATTAAAGGGAAGTTAAGCACTCGATATGTTGGTCCTTATGAATTTTCGGAGCGAATCGGAGAGGTGGCCTATAGGTTAGCATTACCTATGGAATTAGCTAATGTCCACAATGTTTTCCATGTGTCTCAACTTCACAGATATGTTCATGATCCAAACCATATCCTTCAACAAGAAGGTGTCGAATTAGATCAAAACCTTACCTTTAAGGACCAGCCTATTAAGCTATTAGATACCAAAACGCGAAATACTCGACGCAAATATGTGAGGTTAGTTAAGGTATTATGGTTGAATCAGAAAACCAAGGAAGAAACTTGGGAAGCTGAGGATGGCATGAAAAACCGATATCCGAAACTTTTTCCTCGGGTACGATAGAGTTTCGAGGACGAAACTTTTTAAATGAGGGGAAGAATGTGATACTAACTTTTCGTTCTTCTAACCTAGAGTGTCTTAGCGATTTAAGGTCAAGGACGAACTTTACTTTTTAGGAGGAGTAAATGTAATATCCCGAAATTTTTTAATAAGTTTCTAAATAATTAATTTTTCCAAGTTATGAAATTATAAATGTTATACATATATAGTTGAATTATTATTTTTGGGAATCTGAATTTCGAAAACTAAAAAAATATATTTTGAAGCAAACATCAACCAAAGAGATCGCTTCCAAAACTTTCGTCAATTATATTAAGCAAAATCTGTGAAATTGATTGCTCAATCAATTACCATCCCAAAATCTTCTCAATCAAATTTTAACTTTCCCCCCTTGTTTCAATCGGATCCTCCTCCTTCCTTGTTGAATTGTTCCTCTCTGCCTCTAATAGGACTATAAATATCGAACTTCTACAACCCTTTAAAGCATAATTTTTGCTTCAAAATTCAATAGGTAAGAAACCAATCTCACATCACCATATTCTTGTTAAACGAATTCTGATAAAAAAAAGAAGAAGAAGAAAGAGACATTTGTCTTGTACCGTCGATCTTCTTCTTCACTTCCTTGTTCTTCTTTTCTTCTTCTTCTCTCTTCGTTCTTTTTTTTCCTTTCGTACGAACTGGACTTTAGTTCTTCTTTACCACTTTTTACATTGCTTTAATAATCTTCTTTTACTTTTTGTTATGTTTTACTTTACTTTTCTTTGTTTTCCTTTTCTTTTTCCTTTAAAACCTTTTTCTATCTTGTACTTCGTAAGTTACTGATTTTTTTCTTTGGTAAATCGGTGAATTAACATTAGCGGAGCAAAACGAACAAATGAATACACCTACAGGCAGCTAGGAGAACCTAGCCCCAAGACACACAGAGTTGGACAGACCCCTGCCCTCACAAATCAGTTAACCAACATTTCTCACTATCTTTGATCTTCTTACTCATAATCTGTAAGATCATATGTTTAACTTCAAACTTAATTACATTGACAATATACTCTATAGTATGGACAATATCCTCTCAATAAGTTAGATTCCTATTCTTCCAAACTAGAATTTTTTTGCACGCGATGCGTGCTTGAATTTTTTTCGAAACAGAAACTCGATTTTCTTCGGCATAAGAGTCAAAATTTGACATTAGACATACGAAGTATAATTGTTTTTATTTGCAAAATTTGATTGGTTTAGTTTCTGTCACTTAAGTCTCTCACCATTCTTTTTTTTTTTTTTTACTTTTCAAAGTTAAATTCTATGAACAAAATAGAAATTTTTATTGAATTTATTTATGATTTCTAATATTATGATTTTTTAGTTGATTTTTGAATTGAGTACAGTACTTCATAAATTATAAAGAAAGTGGACACTTTGATTTTTTTTTTCATAGGTTGTAATTTGTTAGTGAATTTTTATGTTTTTGTAAAGTTTCCTCATTTTAGTGATTTGCTTAACATAAATTATGCAATTTTATGATTTTAGTTGACTTGTGAGTGATTGTTATAATTATATTTTTGGTATTTTTGTTTGAAGCTCCCTTTGATTTGTAAGTGAATTTGTAATTTAGAATGGGAAAGGGGTAACATAGTCTCTTCATTCAGAGACACCATAGCTCCCCCCTTCCCTTATATAATAGAGATATGTTGTACTTTAATTCTTGAATGATATTTTACATAAACCTTTTTACCTTGATAATTAATCGTTATTATATAATAGAAAAAGATAGGTCCAAATATATGTAAAAGTTTCATTATATATAGGAAACACTATAAAAATTAAATAATTTGTTTCCTTATCTAACTTCTAAATTCTGATTTCACTACAAATACACCTCTATTTTTATCATGACCCACCATTAATTGTGAATGGTTCTTGAAAATAATGATTTGTAAGTAAATTTTTGTAAATATTTTTGTCTGTATTGACGTTCTAGGTTATTAGTTTTAGTTTGTATGTTAATTTTAAGTTTTAATAAAGTTTCTTGATTACTTAAGTGATTTGCGTGATTTTTATAACGTGATTTTCTCAATTGTATGATTGATTTGTAAAGTTTCTTCTCTTTAAGTGATTTGTGAGTGATTTATGAGTGAGTGTTGTAAATTAATTTTCGATAGTTTTCTTTGATTGTCAATTTTGATTTTGACATTCCTTTTGTAATTTAGAAAAGGAAGGGGGCAAAATAGGTATTTCAAAAGAGGACACCATTGCTCCCCCCCTTCCCTTATATAATAGAGATCATATATACAGAAGCCACAACAACAGCGAAGACCATACCCTTCTTAAATCTATATCCTTTGTATATATCCTTTATCCGCCTGCAAAGTTGGAAAATATTCCATCCTATACCAAGCCACTCCAAAGTCTTCTTGATACAACTAGAACTAAAAGGGCACGCAAAAAATAAATGCTTAATGTTTTTAGCTTGTACTTGACAGATTAAGCACTTATCATTATCACACAACCTATACTGAAATAGTCCGTCCTTTGTCTTGAGTCTCCTCTGAATCACCAGCCACATTATAAATCTATGTTTTGGAATAGTGTATCTATTCCAAACATACCTGCTCCAATTGACCTGAAGAGTATCTGCACTCAGGCTTCAATATTTCTTCTTTATGCTGAAGGTTGTATCATGAAGCCACTGATCGTTCTGAATTTTCTCAATTGCTTCGCACTTATCCGAGCCTAACTAATCCAGCCCAAAACCGGACCAGTGACCCATCTTTGACCGGATCTAATGATGTTTTTTCCACTAGTGTTATGAATAAAGATCCAACACTATCGCTCAGGAAGCATTTTGGAAGAATAAAGCACAAGCCCCTCGAGAGTGGCCTCACGCATAGACATGCGCAAATGAGGCAAGGATGATTTTCTTATAATGACCTAGAAAAATAGCCATGTATATTCAAAACTGTTATATTATGTAAAAGCATAAAACAAGTATGAATCGTATTTTTCAAGTTTCACCAACTCATTTTATAAAGAAATGAAAATCCTACACAGTGGAGTCGCCAAATTGTAAGCGTGTTTTTTTCGCCTATGCGGTGTGAGTGCGTATTTGACTAACTCGTTGAAGGGTTTTATTGAAAAACATTTTTTCAATTCACCAATATGTCTTTAAAGGAAGACTGATAAACCTAATTGGATATCAGGAAATCATAAGGACAACTTAGGGACTTACCCAATATAGATTTCCCCGTCATGACTCCATTCTGGTCAATGAACCATAGATTGAGTTCGGGGGTGAAGGTACGAACAAGATCAGGAATCAAATTCACCCTTTGATGGCCTCTACTTATTATCCATTTATGTCAAGATTTATGTAAATAAATTACCACATAATATGTTTATGCAATCTAAAATTAATCTATGTTGGTTCATTAAACACACAAATTAGTGAGAACCTAATCCATCTGTTCAAATTATCTGAATTTAGCATTGGAACATTTATTGAGTTTTTTTATTAGCAATAATAAGCATGTGACATGTCGAAAACCTTAAATCACACATCATGCATATGAATATATAGTTTGGAATGATAAAAAAGATGGAAGATTAGAGAAGAATTTACAGTAGAGCGTTAATTCTTTGAAGAACAACATCATGACAAGTAGATTGTTAGTAAAATAAGTAAATTAATTGGAATTGACCCTCATGAATAATACCTTTGTCGCCTAGGTATACTACTACGGTATGCACTAGAAGAAATCTTGAAGCTTGAAATATGAAATTTAAGGGGATAGGTGAGTTTCAATGCTTTTGAATGTGTTTATATAGGTTTTTTTGTAGTTGCAAGTATGATTAATGTATGATGTTAAGTATTAAAGTCGTGGGGAAAAGAATTCGAAGTATTAAAGCGTAGGAAAGCATAGGAAAAATGTTCGAAGAAACGTAATATTGATAGGCAAACGAAACTGAAAACGAAGCGGAAAGATAAGAGAAAATTGTGCATCTAATGCACGGCTTGTTCGCTAGGTGCACGACCTATGCGTCTCGGGCACTGGCTTTTTGTGTTTCGTTTTCGTTTATGACATTAACTTTGTTGTGCGTGCGAGTAACATGTTTCATTAGAGACAACGTTGATCTGGCCGGGTTTTTTTTTATCATTTTAAGATTCACCTTGATTGTTTGATGAAATCTATAATTTGAAATCCGAAATTAGCTATCTTTAGGAATTAAAAAAACTAATTTACAATATATCCTTTAGAAACTAATTCTCCAGAATAATTAATATTAAAAATACAATTTATTATCTAGAACAATTAATTGGACTTGAATTTAATAAATAGCCTTTGTGTTTTCGTATCGCTTTTGGACTTAGCTTGTTTGATTGTTTTTTCTTTTTGACCAGACTAATTAGGATGACAATATGTTTCATCATTGGGTACTCAATGGAGAGACACGATTTTGTGTATTCATTAGATAACACTACTTAGCAATCATTAAATATAATTTACTTAACATTTCCAAAATTTTAGTCTTGCCCTTAATCACCTGCCAACAATCTCAACCTGCTTTCTGCTTTAATATCAAATTGATATAATACTAGTGGTTGAACCACATATCGATCACCATGCCATTCACTAAACACTAACGAGGAGGTAAGATTCAACTCAACGTCTCAACCCAACTACATATTAGCTTACTTGGGACGTACCAACATCAAATATGTTTGAACTTAAGATTGTCCATACATAAATTAGATCCCATAGGACGACTCACTCTTTTCTTTAAAATAGTTACTTAAATAGCTACGGCTTTCATTACTTAAAGTGAGTACGATCCATATATTTAAACCTAGAAAAATTTGCCTACGTGTCATGTCCACATCTCTTCCGTCCACATGTCAAGTGCAAATGAATTTTATGCCACGTCAGCACAGCGTATTTCTTGTATAAGTGGCAACATGGTTACTATAGGCACTGAACTCACCACATAATTGTCGTGCAAATCTCACCAAATCATGCCTAATTAGTTCCAGGATCATTATCAAGTTTGGTAAATTTTTAATGTTATTTTTAATTGCCGCTTTAATCTAGATATTTTTTAAATGCTATTTTTTTTAATGCATTAATTAAAATCCCCTAAATTTGGTAAATTTATAATTTAATCTACCCATCAAATTACTTGATCTATCCAAATATAATCACCACTACATAGTCCATATCTATCATATTATTTTTTAAGGAGAGTGTCAAACATAAAATCCTAATTATTTTATAGTTCAAAAATGAAAGCAAATAATCGAAGACTCCTTACATCCAAAAGAGTCATTAGCCTTTGCAAAATTAACAACCTTACCGATGTTGAAGACATGCTTATAAGTAAGTAACTATTACAATATCAGTGGTATCATTATTCTACTTTAAATGCATTAATATAATTACTTAGCCTGATTTTTATTAATGCTAGGTATAATTGGTATCATTGTATGCGAGTTCTATCACCTTGGCCAAAGATGGAGTGACATACCTACAAAATATTGTACTAATTGATAGAAGGTAACATTTTTTTTACTTATCACAATATGTTTATTGGATCTATTCTTTTTTTTTTATGTAAAATAATGTTTTCCATGTGCTATGAATTAATTGCATGGCAGTTATGTTGACTATCTCAAGCCATTTTATATTTGGTCCCAATGCATTGGACAACCTTAAAGATTCAACCAGTTGCCTTATTTCTGGATTAGTTGTCACAAAGAATTATGGTAATTTGTATATCACTATTAATATTCATTGTAAATTTTTTTGTCAATTGTTGAAAATAATTTTTAAAGATCCCATTATTTTATATGTTCCTAAATTTTTATAACATTAGGTATATCTTCATTACATTGTGGAAGTTCTACAACTATAACATGCAATCCAAGGTGTAAAAAAGCAACGAGAATGATGCGTTTGTAAGGAATTTACAATATGTATCTAAGTTCTTTTAAATGTGTACATTTACTTATCTTTTAAATTAAGTTGTAACATGTTTCTTACTGACCATTTTGTCCGACACAAAGTCAATTGGATAAAAAAAAAGCACCTTCCCATTAAATATGACACTGAAGATATCTAATGCAACGAGAACAACAATTAATAAATTTATTAACATGAACCATGTATGTCAAGTTTAATTTACAGCAATTCTAATATAATATCTTTTTTATTTTGATTATGTTTATGATATTTTAATATGTATAACAATATTTATACTATTAATGCACGAAATATGTTGTCGAATCGTTGGTCGACTAGTCCATGTAAACATCGATAGTATCAAAGGGATTGATTCGTGTTTGTTTTGTAATACATTATTAAATTACGTGGGGCCACATAATATTTTCTACATGTGCCGCAATAAGAATTTGCCACCAAAGAAATGGTAAACATACCTATATTATAAATTAATGTACGTTTATAATAACTTACTAATATGTCATTGAAGGTTACAATTAAGGACAAGAGTTGATCCATAACTGTCACTCTGTGGGACAAGCAAATTGGCTTTTTATTAAATAAAAATGTTGAGGTACTCGATTATTTAGAGATCCATGATTTATTCTTAATGTTTTCATAATACTTTTAACTGTTGTTTTTTAAATAAACATGGAGTTCGGACAAAAGAAATTTCTAAAATACTTGAAGCACGTGTAGGATATGCTTATAACCTATGTTGATTGGGATGAAGAATGTGCTTATCATGTTTTTTTTTGGAGCTTCTCATGATTTTATATTTTTGATTGATTAATTTGTACTTAGTGTTATTTAGTTCAATTATTTATTTTTCAATACACTTTTAGAGGTTTTGAGACTTCTCTTAGTTTTTCAGTCACGTTTTTGGTAATTACTGGAACCCTATTTAGTAATTACCTAAAGTTTATGTTCAATCATCTTCTCCCAGCTTCATCTTCAACCTTTAGATTTTTTCTCTCTACTCTGAAATTCTTCATCTAGTTTGACAATGGTAATCATTATTACTCAAAAATCACACAAATTGTCCGCGAATCGGCGGTTTTCCAACATCTTACAACAATCCAAACCATGTTTTTGTTGAATTTTTTCATAATGACCTAGAATTTGATTTTGAGTTTCTTCATTTTGAAATTCAAACCTTAATTTCCATGGAAATTCAGGAGTTCATGGTGCTCATACAATCATCAATTTTATGTTTGTTCATCTATTTCATGGATTAACAAATATGAAAGAGAGGAAAGAGACAAAAAAATTCCCCAATATTTTCCCTAATATTATCCACGAAAATCGGAAATTAATCTTTCGATTTCACAACTTTTCCATCACAAATTCATGACTTCTTCATGGATTCTTAACGTTTCATGGAAAGAGATGAGTCCAAGTAAGAGATATACCGAAAGTTCGAGAAGAGTCGAAGATCCATGGAAGATTTGAGGGAGGAAAGAGTAGAGGAGTGGAAAGAGAAAATCTGGGTAAAACAAATTTCCCCAAATTTTTTTTGTGGTGGAAATTAATTTTCTAGATTTTTCAGATTTTTTTAGATTTTTTTTTTGTGTTTTCGAAATTATTAAAAATATTTTTAAAAATTAGAGTAAATGATTTTGGTATTTTCTAAAATCATTTCAAAGTAAAAAAGAATAGGCTAAAGAAAGCTTAGGTGGGTGGCTCTTATTCATTGCGGCCCCCATATTTTTCATGGTCTTGTTTAGAAAAAGACCAACTTAGAAATTTCATTCTCTGACCAACTTGATCACAACATTGGGTTTTTGCATCCCAAATTACTATATTGGAAACGTGCGTGTCTCCGCGTTTCCATTTACCCTATGGGGAGTTGTTTCCAACTCCCTGTGATTACTGGAAACATGTCTCCACACTTCCGACAACTACCCTGGAAACATGTCTCTGTGGTTTCATATCCTCAATCTAGAAGCGTGTCTCTGAGCTTCCATTTTCCCTTAATAAAGAAGTGTCTTCGAGCTTTTTTTTTTTTTGGTAAAATGTAAGCGATTTAATTACCAAAATCACTAACAACTACAAACAAAACAAACCCACCCACATCAAGCCACACAAAATAACCCCTACACAGGACTTACAATGAACATTAACTTAACATTTAAGGCTTAAATGACCAAACCATTATGGAATTGGGATGTTAGTCGATGTAGCTAATATAATAGAAGTTATAGTTATTAATTAAGTATTAATAAGGAAATTAGAATGTTAAAGGTTGATAATTTGTGAATTGGGAATTACTTATGATTATGTTTTCTAGTTTAGATTAGTCTAAGTTTGGTTATTGATTATCGTTACTGGTTTGAGGTGATTCTTGGAGGAAGATTTTGGGAGTGAAGTATGATTCGGGATTATGAAGGAGATTGTGTTGTTGGAAGTGGATCGTAGTTCAGGTAACTTTTATGTTTAGTAAAATCATTTACTCATGCCCATGTGTGTGTGGATCTCTTTATTCTGTTTTTAATAAATAAGTTCGTACTATGGACAATGAATGTGATGATGAAATGTCATTGATTGATTATGAATACACAATTGTTTTGCTGGCTTAGTTTATGAACTAAAAATAGAAAGTTGGCAAGGTATGGGCGGAGGATGGTTACTCTTTTGACCTGATACGGTTGGCTACGCTCTATAATGAACCTTGGGGGTAGTATTGCTGGGCTCCATAACAAACCTTGGAGGCAGCGTTTGTCCTTTGTCCGAAGCCTGTACTTGCCACTGAATTGTTTAAGAGAGTGAGCTATGCCAGCGTTGTAACGAAATGGAAATGATTTGAGAAATAAAATGTTTATAACGGGCTGAAGTAAAGGTTATGAGTTTTCCACTCATTTTAGAATTTTGTTTGTTTTCTATTTTCTTCCTGAAGTTGCAAGTTTGATATTCAGAGCTCGGAATTCGAAGTGGAGCAAGATTACGGTGTCATTGTGGCTTAAGGATTGAGTTTGTACTTTAGATAGCTGATTTGAGAATAGTTATTTATATTTCGTTGTATATAATATTCGGGAATTTAGTGGAGCTATTGATGTAAATAAAGGATATTTTTCCGTTGTGATTTTATTAATTAAGATTTGGATTCTAGTTTTTTATTGTCGAGTGTGTTTTATTAGCAGCTCGGAAGAGCGGACTGTTACAGGTTCCTAGGCAAAACCACATCAATAGATTTTGAAAAATTAATTTTTAATCTATTTTTAAGGTTCTTATAAGAACCCGCAACAATAAATCTATGCACTAGTAGAATAATTGCTTATTGTATCGGTGAGATTGCTGTTGTTTACTCATACGCAGCAATATATCACATAAAAAGAAAATTAAAAATATAAAATAATCATATTGTTGCGATTTCGACCAAAAACCGCAACAATATGGTCTCAACGGGTATTTTTTGAAAAAGTTTGACTCTTTGACCAAGACATTTCTGCGGTTTCTGGGAAGAACCGCAACAATATATTAAATGTCACATCTCACTTAGGTAGTGAATGTGTGTTGATTCCTTGATTCTAAGTGAAATTTGGTTAGTCATTTCCCTAATTTGTTCTCCTGGTACATATAAGATAAATAATTATCTTCACCGTGTACTTGAAGAACTGAAGGGAATTGCTGCATTTTACTTGGAATCAAAGATGATACATGCATCCACTAGTGGGGTTGGAAGTTTAAGGATGGGTTAGGTTGGAGTGATAAGGACCCAATGGAAACATGCATTGAATATTAGCTTGTTGTGATTTATGTGAATTTTTTAATTGATAATATTTTTTTATGTATGCATGCATGTATGTATATATGTGTGGGGGTTTTTAGAAATGGATCAAAGTTGGATGTATGAAAGCGAAATACGTTGGAGTTCGTACAAGGTGTGAATGAGTTTTGTAAATGTGTTGTAAAACATCAACTTACTTGTGAGGATGAGATTTATTGTCCATGTATTGATTGTTACAATGTGGATATGATTTCTGATATTAGGACCATAACGGATGAGATTTACGGCATGGTGAGAAGGAAAAATATACTCAGGATAGGGTTAGTGTTAATGTTGGTACTAATAACTCATTAGAGATTGATATGTCGAATGTTGGGGTTGAGAATGAAGTTGTGAGTGAAGATCATGTTAGGATTGAAGGTGATGATGTAGTAGGTGATGAAAATGACTACAGAGATAATAATGACACTGAGGATGAAGAGTTTGGTGATGATCGATTAGGTGAGATGTTGGAAGGGGCCTGCGACCATGTTAATGAGTGGCCACGAGTGTTTGACATTTTGTCTGAAGCTGGTGGAAAACCCCTTTATCCAGGGTGTACAAAATACACTCAATTGAGTGGGGTATTAACTCTTTTCAACATAAAAACGAAACATAATTTGACTGATGTAGGATTCACATAACACTTAGAAGCTTTACAAGATATGTTTCCTGAGGGTAATTATTACCTAAATCCACCTACTATGCCAAAAAATTAATGTGACCTTTGTGTTTAGAATATGAGCGGATTGATGCATGTCCGAATGATTGCTTGTTGTATCGAAATAAGTATGCAGACCTTTATGAATGCTCGAGGTGTGATAAGTCGCGCTATAAATTGCCGGATGAGGTTGAGCCTAGGTCGGGCAATACGGGTCCTTCTGCAAAAGTGTTGTGGTATCTTCCAACTATACAAAGGTTCATGAGGCTCTTTTCTCTTAAAGAAGGTGAAAAGAACCTAAGATGGCATACTGAACGGAGAAAGAAGGATGGGATGCTTAGGCATCCAGCAGATTTTCTTCAATGGAAGGGTATAGATTTCCGATATAGAGAATATGGTCAAGAAGTTAGGAACTTGAGACTTGCATTGTGTACGGACGGAATGAACCCTTATGGTACTTTGAGTAGTCAACATAGTACCTGACATGTTCTTTTAGTGATATACAATCTTCCTCTATAGTTGTGCATGACGCGAACATATTATATTGTCTCTCTTAATTTCTGGGCCTAAGCAGCCGGGAAATGATATAGACATCTTTCTTGCACCTCTCATCGAAGATCTCATAAAGATGTGGGACGAAAGTTTTATGGTGTTTGATGCGTATTCAATTGAAGATTTCAGGCTTCGTGCTATGCTATTCTGTACTATAAATGATTATCCTGCTTATGGCAATTTGCCGGGGTATAAGGTCAAAGGAAAAAAGGATGTCCCATTTGCGAGAATGGTATGGAGGCTACACATATGCCACATTGTGGGAAACATGTCTATATCATTAATAGACAATTCCTACATAGTTCTCATCCATATCGAAAGAAAAAAGCACCATTTAACGGGTTAGTTGAAAATACTCCAGCTCCTAGATCGTTAACCAGAAAAGAAGTTTATAATCGTGTTAAGGGAATGGGAATAATATTTGGTAAGGAGGTTAAACCTTCGGAAGACGATGGTGTAATTTGGAAAAAAGAGTCTATATTCTGGAGACTTCGTCCTTATTGGAAATACTTACCAGTTAGACATTGTCTCGACGTAATGCATATTGAAAAAGAGTTTATGATGCAATTATCGGTACTTTGTTGAATATGCCGCAGAAGACTAAGGATGGTATGAAGGTTTGTAGAGATATTAGAAAATTAAAGATTCGACCTAATTTATGACCAAATGTTAAGGAAAAAGCTAAGAGAGGAAAGAGAACAACAATGTTTTTGCCTCCAGCTTGTTATACATTGTCTAGGCAAGAGAAACAATTATTTTGTGAGTGTTTATACGGTATTAAGGTTCCCCTTGGATACTCATCAAACACGAGAAGACTTGTTTCTATGACTGATCTGAACTTAATTGGGTTGAAGTCCCATGACTGTCATCTGATGATGCAAGTGTTTTTGCCGATTGCAATACGCAAAATTCTTCCAAAACATGTCAGGCGTGCTATCACGAGATTGTGTTCATTTTCAATTCCATATGCAACAAGGTACTTGACCCTGATAAGTTGGATTCTTTGTAAAAGGAGGTGGTCATCACACTTTGTCAATTTGAGATGTATTTTCCACCTTTTTTTTTTTGACATTGTGGTTCACTCAGTTCTTCATTTGGTAAGGGAGATTCAACTGTGTTGCCTTATGTTTTTAAGATGGGCATACACCTTTTGAGAGACATATGCGTTCTTTGAAAAAGAAAGTGAAGAATCCAGCAAGACGAGAGGTGAGTATTATTCACGGAACAATTGCCGAAGAGGTTGGAAGATATTGTTCTTATTTTGCTAAGGTTGCGACGATAGGTCTTCCAAAGTCCAGACACGAGTGTAGGTTAGAAGGTAAGGGTAGGGTCGGAATGCGACATATTTCACCTTCATTGAGTGAGTTGAATAAAGCTTATATTTTCATGTTGCAACATGTTACTGAAGTTAATCTATACTTAGATAGACATATGCATGAATTGCGTCACAAAAACCCGTCAAAAGGAGAGAGGGCGTTGAGAATGAGCATAACAAGTCTTTCATTGATTGATTCCACAATAAAGTAATTAGTGAATTGTCTGCAAAAAACCATCATGTACCTGATATAATTAAGTGGTTGGTATACGGTCCACGTGATAATTTTAAATAGTATGAGGGGTATGATATCAATGGATATACCTTTTACACTGAACGTTAGGACAAGAAATCAAAGGAGGTACAGAATTGTGGGGTTTCAATGGTTGCATCATCTAGGAAGTATGCGAGTGCAAGGGATAATACTCTGATTGCTGCTAAACAATCATATTATGGGATCATTCAGGATATATGGGAGCTCGATTATTGTGACTTCACCATGCCTATTTTTTAATGCTAGTGGGTGGATAATAAATGTGGTTTGCAAACGGATGAGTGCGATTTTACTCTAATCGATATGAGTCATCTGCGTGACACTGAAGAACCTTTTATCCTCGCATCACAAGCAAAACAAGTGTTTTATGTATCTGATCCTGTAGACACTTAGTGGTGCATTGATGTTAATGGTAAGAGGCGAATTTTAGGAGTAGGTGATGTGGACGGTGAAGAAGAATATGATAAGTTTGATGATACCCCCCCCACTTTCTCAATCCCAAATGATGATATGATGGATGTGTCTGATACTGAAAATAATTACATGCAAATGGATCACTAAGAAGGTATAATGGTCATCGAGCAACCTATTGACCAAAATTAAAGGTAAAAAATGTTCTATATGAGTAATTTGAATTATAAATTGATGTACTTATAATAGATTTCGTTACTATAACAATGTGTTGATATATAGGTTTCAAATTTTGTTCACACTTTTTATTGTTTCTATGTATATGCTACAGATATAGCTAGTGATGGTTTGAGCGATCAGTCATCAGATTATGATGAACCATTTCACCCAGAAAAAGAGGCTGACCAGGGGGAGGACAATGATCGTGTTGCAGATGCGTTTGATGCTTGGATGGAAAGAATGGAACTATATGCTAATAAGAATGCTTTACTTGGCATTGAGGTGACATCTGACCAGCCACCCACCTCAGCAGGTTCGTGCTTATTTGATTATTGTGAATATTGAATATGTAATTTATTTGTTTGTTCTCTAATTTAGTTTCCTTATTTTTGATTCTTAGATCGTCGTCAGACTTGCGCAAGGGAGGGGGAAGAAGTCAGGTGGGAATACAAAGACATCTAGAAAGAGTAAAAGAGGTCCCACGATGAATCTCCACAACACAGAAGATATGCACTTACAGTTTGATGATTTGGGAAGAGCAACAGGTAATTATTGATTGTAAGATAGTTATAATTTATCATGCCTACAATTTAATGTTTGGATTTCTAATTGTTTGTTCTATTAGGTCCGTGGCGAGCCAATTATGTTATTTGGGTTGGTTTTTCTATACGCAAGCATAACATCAATTGGAAAAGAGAAACATTTCTCCTGCCTTGTTGGATTTGATGTGGAAATACACTATGGTAAGATATGTTAGAACCAAATATAGATCATTTTAGCCCATTTTTTCCATTTTACTTCAAAATGAATGAATATAAGCAGTTTGAATTTTGTATTAAGTTATAAACACCTCAAATATCATATATATACTTTGTTTCAAATGTTTAATAGTAGTTTTGATTGAAAATACAAAATATACACATGTTAGAACTAAATATAGGTCATTTTAGACCATTTTTGCCATTTTACTTGAAATAAATAAATTTGAGTAGTTTGAAGTTAGTTTAACTCATAAACACCTCAAAACATAATAAACTATGATTGAAAACAAAATTGTTTCACCCACCCTGACGAGATAAGCTATAGGAAGCACTACTTGTTTTTTGTGAACTCTAGATGCAGGGATTTTAAGAGCAGATTGGTATCTAGCTGGATCACAATGACCAAAGTCAGATCAAAGAAAGAGAAGATAAGTGATACTCTGCCAAATGTATACAAGCACGTCAAGATGGAGGATTGGCTTACCTTCAAAGAGGCTATGACGTCAGATGAGGCTGTAGTAAGTTTGTAATCTAATTATTAACTTGGTTTTATTAATTTAAAATATATTCTACTAAATTAATGTGTTTTTTTTTTTTTTTTTTTGCAGAAAAAGCGAGAAAAGGTGCTCGAGAGTGCAAAAATGAACACACAACATTACCATTTAGGTCGAAAGAATTATGGGGATGCTAGAGAGTTGTGAAAGCAGGAGCACTTCTGTCCAGCTAGTTTTGATTCCAGATCATCATCTAATACACCATCCTCCTCGGTGTCCTCTCATATTAATAGGGGTGATGACTGGTGGTGTGCGAGGCATAAGAAAGATCCTATTACTAAACAACGATTTATTCCAGTTGAGCAAACAAAGATTGCAGCCGACAAATACATATGTATATCATTATAACTTTTAGTTTGACATATGAATATGTTTTTTCTCTATTAACTACATTATTACTTGTGACTTCCTTTTTAGGCGGTTGGACTACAAGGAGACGCAAGCCAAGGGTGAGTTCACTCCGGTACGTAACAGAGACGCCCTTTTTATGGCTCTTGGAGAGAAGCCAGATCATTCGGGTCGTTGCTATGGTTTTGGAGGCGTCAATGCTGGCTATATGAAGGCTTTTGGGCGTCCACTTCCTAGGAACTATTGGAGCTCGAGTTAGGAACACGAGGAAGCGTTCATGCGAAAAATGACTGAAAATTGGAAAAATGACATTGCAAAATATGTGCAGAATGTGGTGATTTCACAGCCCACTAAACTACCTACATTTTCTGAGCCATCTCCTTCACAGCCCACTCAACCACCTACTCCACCATTTGTTCCATCAAATGCTTCACCATCTGCTGGGCCATCTGCTTCACAGCCCACTCAGCTATGTGCTCCACTATATGGATTTTCGACACTCATTCTCCTCAGTTGAAGGTACATATATTTATCATCTATACATGTGCTTTATACAAATAATTATGATATATACATGTGCTTTATACAGATAATTATCAAATATACATGTGCTTTATACAAATAAAAATTATATATACATGTACTTTATACAAATAATTATCTTACATAATTAATTAGAACTTTACGTTATTGTTCGGACAAAATCCCTTGTCGATTGTATTTGATAGATCCAACTAGTGGAAAGACTTGTCTAGTGGCAGATGCACATTCTTATGCTTTTAATGGGACCACTACAGTTCATGGGTCTAGAATGATGAATGATCACCTTCGAGTCAAAATTCATCATTTTGTAGAGAAGTATGGTCATTTTCCACAATCTGTCCCTGTCCCTACATATGAAATTGACACTACAACTATTGCTTTGGGTACGTGGGTGCAATGGCCAAAAAATTTAGTGCAAATGTTAGGTGATGAGGAAATTATTCAAATTTTATCCATTCTTGTAAAAATAATAGCATTAAATTAAAAATTTTAATAATCTTATGCGCGTTCTCAAAAATAATTATTAGGTTACACTAACACCTAAAAAAAAAGGATTTCGAGGGAGGTTGTTAGATGTTTTAGCTAGTAGCTTTTAGCCTGTTTGGTTACTCGTTATAGTCCAGTTGTCGATGATGTATCGTTCTTTGACTCTCTCATTGAATACTGTAGGGAGTTAGCAGATACGCTTGCCCTTGCCGTCATAGACGATGATGTTGTTGGTGTTACCTTGCCGAGCTCCTTGTTCCATTATTTAGGAGATGCCACAGCTTATCTGGCCAAGGAGGATATTCGTTAGTTTCTGAAAGGAGAGATGCTTAATATTTCTATTATCCAAGTGTACATGAGATAACAATAATCAAAGTTATGATTTCTTTTACATTTCATTATATGATAGTTGTATTTTCCACATAAAATTTACATTTGCCAAAGAGCTTTTAGGGCAACGCAGTCTGACTTGGATAGATTTGAGGGTGCGATTGGATGTTTTTGTTGGATATGTCAGGAGAGTACCACAAATGTGAATGCATTGGAGATTGTAACGAGTTACATTCATTGTGCTTTGATAGATCCGTAGTTCTTGGTGCTAGTATAATCTTCGCGCCAATCTTTCAAGAGTAATATTCTATCTTGTATGACATGTGAATTTTTTTAGTAATTATTGTTATTCAATATTGTAATAGTCGGCATTGGATGCTCCTTGTCATATGTCCCACGCTCGGGATAATTTATGTCTTTGATTCCGCTAGCTTACATAAGGAGCGGAAGTTAAAGATTAAACCGCCTATTATAGCGTAAGTTGATCGGTTTGATTTATTTTAAATGAATTGAAATTATAACATATAGCAAATAAAGTCTGAATTATTTGATGTTTGTTTTATATGCAGTGCTTTTAGGAGGTTTCGGTTGAGCGGCAACACAGTTCGTCGGGAGAAGCTTATTTGGAAGCGTGTTGAGGTATAATAGAATATTTCATTCAATTAAAAGCCTATGTTATTCTCATTATACAATGAATTTTCTCATTTTCTTAAAACTTTTGATAAAATGCCCACAACAACTAGGAGGCACGGAGTGTGGTTTTTTTGTCATGCGATACATTTTTGATGTACTCACTTCAGATTTTGTTTCGGAGGATTTCGATGAAGTAAGTTTTTGTTTACATATACTTTATTTCATATTTTTATATTTAACTATTTGAGGCTAACTTTGTGAATTATTTTCAGGTTGCTCGTACCTTTACACACGATCCTTATACGGAAGATCAAATCAATAAGGTGAAAAATAAGTGGCCAAAATACTTTATTGATAATTGCATTGCGTAGGTTACCTAATGTTAATTTTCTTTGTTTCTCTATCTTTAGATGAATATAAATTAGTGCAACTTGTACCAACCAACATTATCGTATTGACACCCCTATGTTCTCTCAATCTTCTCTCTTCCTCCGATCATCTCTTCCTCTCTCGCTGACACCGCCGCATCGACATCGCTGGTGATTGCACACTCACGAGACCACTCTCCTCACTCATCCTCTCTCTTCTCATTGTCGCTTCATTATGCCTTTTTCTTCTCGCACATCGATGTCGTCGGTGTTCCAATAACCTCTCTTTTCTCGGTCCATCACCAGTCGTCACCTTCAAAGGGTGCAATGGCGATTCAAGAGAATAGTCACCCCTTTGCCTTCACCCTCGACTCATTCTTCCTCCCTCTGCTCATTCACGTCTCTTAATTTACGGGTATGGGACTTAATTTTTTGGATCCTATGGATAAGGGTAAGGTATCTTGATACTCTCGGTTTAATATATATATATATATATATATATATATATATATATATATATATATATATATTTGTGTGTGTGTATATATGTATGTATATATGTATGTATATATGTATGTATATATGTATGTATATATATATGTATATATGTATGTATATATATATGTATATATATATATGTATGTATATATATATGTATGTATATATGCATATATACATATAGAAGTGAGATAATATGAGAACGCATACTTACGTGAGAAATGAGAATGAATTTTACATGCTATAACTCTTATGAATAAGTGATGTAACTCTAATGAAAAAGTGATGTAACTTCAAAAAGAAAAAAAAAATATTAGAAAAAAAATCAAAAATAAATTTATTTTTTGGGCTCAAAAATCTTTAGGGGGTATAACTCTAATGAACAAATGTTGTAACTCTAATTCAATTTTGTGGTTGAGATTCATTCTCGGATCTCATGTAAGGAGCATTCTCATGTGATCTTGCCCCTATATATATATATATATATATATATATATATATATATGATGCTTACTGGAATATTGAATGAAAATTATGGTTGCTACGGCATAATATTGGTAATTTATTGATATTCATCTCAAGTACTTTGTTCTTTTCATGAACATGATTTATAATAGTATTAATAATGTGTGTTTGTAGGCTAGGGTTTCTAACTTTTTGGATTCAAGTGGTGATCCAAGAGCTGCAAAGGTATTGAATTTCGATCTAAAGCTAATCAAGTTTCAATGGAGATCAAATGAGCATGATGATGTTGATATGGTCTGTATGTAATGAAGTGCTTAGAAATGTATATGGCGCAAGGAACTTCTTCATGGGATACTTGCTTAAGAAACAATGTAAGAAATTTTCTTTTAAGTTCTTTTTCTTACTTATATTTGATGCTAAAGCTAATAAAATATATGTTTACTTATTTTACGCTCATTTTCCGAAAATTTTGAGAGCCATGTATTGTTGTGAGATTTTTAAGGATGACTCCAACGTGGTCAAACAACTTATGTTGAAGAATTCTAAGGCAATGAAATGACTGAGCAACTTGGAAGAATTTGTATTGCGAGGAAATTTTCTATATCTTCTGTAAAGAAATAAAGAGATGCATACTTTTACAAGATTTATTCATTCATGTGTATAAACCTTATTTGAGAACTTTGGTTGTGCATGAATTGTCATAACACAATTTAGTCTATGTAAGACATATTATGGTTTTCATGCTTATAGGATGGAGTATACTCTTTGACTAAAATTTTCTTGTGTCCCGGTAGTTATGCTTTCAATCAATGATGTACAATCAAGCTATTAGTGATGTACATTCAAGCTATAAGCAATGTTCTTTCTGGTCTTCGATTTTCTTTCTTTTATTTTATATATATATATATATATAATATATATATAATATATAATATATATATATATATATTATATGATGCTTACTGGAATATTGAATGAAAATTATGGTTGCTACGGCATAATATTGGTACTTTATTGATATTCATCTCAAGTACTTTGTTCTTTTCATGAACATGATTTATAATAGTATTAATAATGTGTGTTTGTAGGCTAGGGTTTCTAACTTTTTGGATTTAAGTGGTGATCCAAGAGCTGCAAAGGTATTGAATTTCGATCTAAAGCTAATCAAGTTTCAATGGAGATCAAATGAGCATGATGATGTTGATATGGTGTGTATGTAATGAGGTGCTTAGAAATGTATATGGCGCAAGGAACTTCTTCGGGATACTTGCTTAAGAAACAATGTAAGAAATTTCTTTCTTTTCTTACTTATATTTGATGAAAGCTAATAAATATTACTTATTTTCGCTCATTTTCTGAAAATTTTGAGAGCCAAGTATTGTTGTGAGATTTTTAAGGATGACTCCAACGGAAACAACTTATGTTGAAGAATTCTAAGGCAATGAAATGACTGAGCAACTTGGAAGAATTTGTATTGCGAGGAAATTTTCCATATCTTCTGTAAAGAAATAAAGAGATGCGTACTTTTACAAGATTTATTCATTCATGTGTATAAACCTTATTTGAGAACTTTGGTTGTGCATGAATTGTCATAACACAATTTAGTCTATGTAAGACATATTATGGTTTTCATGCTTATAGGATGGAGTATACTCTTTGACTAAAATTTTCTTGTGTCCCGGTAGTTATGCTTTCAATCAATGATGTACAATCAAGCTATTAGTGATGTACATTCAAGCTATAAGCAATGTTCTTTCCGGTCTTCGATTTTCTTTCTTTTATTTTGTTGTTGATAATGATTATTTATAAAAAAAACAATAGGTTAGTAGAGAATTAATTCACCTGTTGATAACACATGTTTATATATTAAACTATAAAAGCCAATAGCTCTCCTCCTATATCACTGCCCCCAAGGCCTCAAGATTAAGACATCTTCTGAACATTAATCGAAACTCATGCATCCTTATGAACATTGTTTATGAATATCATAAAAGTCTTGAATTACTGTTTTACCATATCTAATGAATACCAATTAGTGTGCAATTCGCTAAACGAAAAAAAGATTAAGGTCGTTCGACAAACTCATCACAGGAAGCAGGCGCGAGGTTTTAGAAAGTACTTCTCATTAAGCTTTCTATGGGTTTTTCCAGTGGTTTTCACTAGAAAAGCAGGAAACTATAGATTTAGCCAGTTCTCATTAAGTACCATACTAGTTTAGTTTCTATAAAGGAATGAACAATATGGTTTTGTTTAACAAATATAATTAGTTCGCAAATCAAAGAGATCCCTAAAACATGATAAATCCATCTTTGAAGTACTTCAATTATTTTGTAATTATTATTGCATCATTTGGACTATTGCACTATTCATATATACTTTTCATCGACTGTCTTTTGTGAGTAAACTCAAAAACAAATACAGTCATATGAGATCTTGATACACTCTTTTCGAAATATACTTTTAACTTATACACTTGTTATAATTTTTTTCCCATAATGCAATTCATTTCTTGACTCACTTCCCATTACAATTCATTTTAATTAATAAATCAGTAGTGGGATTGAGATTTGAAAACAATTAAATATATGTGTGTACATTCAAGCCATTGGTGATGTACATTCAAGTCACTGATGATGTACATAAGTAAATTAGTTGAACATAATAAATTTAATCAGCTTTTATAGCCCTAGTTTGAGAAACTTTTGTAAGAACATTATCAATATCAAGATGCAGAAATATAGATTATGTAATCCCGGAAATAGTTTTATTAATGTTTAAGAAAGAGGTACACAATTCACCTTCTTCCACACGAGATCATTAGGGTCCGAGCGAGCGGAAAATAGTAGCAATAAAGATGATCCGGTCTCCATTTTGTGAGAAACCGTTCAGTTTGAAAGGAAATAAAATATCGTCCTGTTTATACCAAATAAATAATTCATATTCCTTTTTAAATCTATGTTATGGTGGTTGCTAATAGCACCGTGTTTTTTGTGAGTGCTTTCCTGACTGTACTTGGAATAATATGGTATTTTCTTATAAGCAAGAGATTGGTGTACATTTACCACTACTCAAGGGATTAGTGAGAAAGACCATCATCTTGTTACAAGTAAGACCAAAATCTGCAAATGTAGGAAGTAAAATCCTTAACCTCCTATATCAAACTTCCTCATCCATTGATGCTTTGTGAACTTAGAGTACAACACTAATATATACTTCATGTGCCATAGCGAAACAAATAATGCTCTGTAATGCATAGATAATTTACACAAATCCACCACTCAATACATTGTTTTAAAAACAATTGTACAACTTAATAAGCCAGATTATATGCTCCCAAAGTTGAGAAGCCTACTCAATTCTCTTCATTATAAGAACACTCTCTGATCTAGTTAGGATCAAAGTGTTTACTGACACTCTTGTCCACCCCGAGCATCATCAAGAGTCCGCCAAATGAAACATAGATCTTCCTGGAAAGCAAACAAACAAACCACAATGTTGAGCTACAATACTAGATACATTAGGTGGTTATATGGCTTCATATGGGCAAATAATTGGGTATGGTGTAATTTTCTAATATACTTGTAATAACTTATGGAATTTGAAAAATTGTGAGTCATACTAACATAGCAGCTGTAATTGTTTACAATAGTTTGAAAATGTAAATTTACATTCAAGACATATATTATAAAAAGCGGAAAAATTCAACTATAACAATCACTTTTAAGTTATGTGGAGTAATGAGAAAGTTTATCCAATTCATAATGTTGAAAGAGACAACCTGATTTAATTGGACGAACATAACACTATTCATTACCTAATGCATATATTAAAATGTAGGCAGATTTCAAAAATGTTGAACTCAAAACTGATCAAAGATAATGCAAGTTTAGGTTAGAGAGGAGACAAATATATAATATAAACTAAAGCATTTTAAATTAAAGGGGTTTAGGTTAAGATTAAGATTTTTCTTAAGATTAAGAGATGAGAGATTCTTCAAACCAACCAATCCTTTAGGCAAACTATCATTAATAGAATTACTAGACAAATCCACAACTCTAAGCTTCAAAAGACTACTTATCTCATCTGGGATAACCCAATTAATCTTATTATGACTCAAAGATAACTCCTCAAGATTACCCAACTTACCCAAAGAATGTGGGATACTCCCAAAAAAAGAATTATGATCCAGGGTCAGTGACCTTAGATTTTGGGTACCCCAAGAACTAGGAATTATTATTTTGAAGAGCAAGAAAAGTAAGTGATGGAGAATGAGAAAAACTACTAAGAATCGAACCCGAAAGCGAATTAAAGCTCAAATCAACCCTATAATCCTAGGAGAACTAATAAGATTTTGAGGAATAAACCCAGAAAGCAAATTATTACTAAGATCAATAGCTTGAAGTTGAGGAGAGTTACCAATTAAAGAAGGAATCATCCTAGAAAAATAATTGTTGAAGAGATAAAGTCCTCTAAGTTTAGAGAGTGACCCTAAAGATGAAGGGATAGTACCCCCAACAAAATTATCATGAAGACTAAGCTTTCTTAACTCTTTAAGTTGCCCAATTTTGTTAGAAATTCTTTCTCCTAAACATTAAGTGGAACTGGTATAGCAATTACATGTTCTTTCATACACTTACTTCCTATCCAGCTACCTGAACAAACTCCATTTCTTAATCCATTCCAGCTCTTAAGTGTGTCTCGAACATCAACAAGTTAACGCTTAAATGCTTGAAGTGCTTGAAAATCAGAATTAAGAACAAAAGTACCAACAACAAAAGCTTACAATTGGCATGTATTTCAAGCAGTTGAGACAAAGAAGTTAGTGTATTTACATGCTGCACTTTGTGAAACCTTGAGACTATACCCTCGGATGTACATTGAAGCCATTAATAATGTACATTGAAACCATCTCTAATGTACATTCAAGCAATGCATTTAATTGGTTTTTCAGCAATGACCGAACCTCCTCTCCTCCACCCCTCATCCCTATGGTAACAGAGGAGAGAGAGAGAGCTATATATGGTGAAGGAGGAACAACATTGTTGATGACTGAATCCTTTTATCTTATAGGGGACAAAAAAGATTATTGAAGAAGGAGGCAGTTTTCTCGGAACAGTCTCCTCTGAGGAAGATCCCTGGCATAGGAGATTATACATTAGGTGCAATTGCTCCATTGCGTTCAATAAGGTCAGTATATGGTTTCTGATTAACTTAAATATCTGACAATCTGTGGTTGCTATCTCAGGTAGTGCCTGTTGTAGATGGCAATGTGGTTAGGGTGCTTGCTAGGTTAAAGGCTATAGTTGCTAATCCAAAGGACTCGGTGACTGTAAAGAAATTTTGGTGAGGATGCATCTTTTATCATTTAAATATTATTCTTGTCAAATGCATTCTTCAAACCATTTTCTGGTGAATATGTGGATATTCAAGGGCTCTACTCTCATTTCTCTGACATGTTTTCATAATAATTGTGTTCATCAGTATACATGATGTGTTGATAAGTTGTTCAGAAAGTTCTCATCATGATTGTTTGTGTTTATTATTTCTAAGGGTGTGGATGACTTAACAAATGGATACTGATGCTTTAGCTCGCTAGGTTGACTATCTATTCCTTGAATCAGAATTTTTTTTGGCAGAAACTATTTCTGATATATGTAGGAGTTGTAACAATACAATATGCAAGTGCACCTATAAAAAAGGTGTTTGTGTTACTCTTTTCCCTGTCATCTTTGCTTGCTCATCATAAGACTGTCAATATAGAATTTTATCATCATGAAGAAATAAAATGTGTACTATTACAATGCTATATTCACTTTTAAGTGTCTATGTCAATAAATACCACGAATTGGATCGTTGAATGACTAATGATGTACATTGAAGCCATCAGTGATGTACATTGAAGCCATCAATGATATAATTATAATAAGTTTCAATCGGTAATCATGAAAAGTCAGTAAACTACATAAGAGTAGGCGAAAAAGATAATCATCAACAATCAGTTTCAATTAGTGCATAAGTCTTCATAAGCAAAATTCAGGACTGATAATTCCAGCTCTGTAAAAACCAGAGCTTGATGTTATATAATTAGAAGCTTTATTCTTGCTTTCTCTCGTTTTTGTAGGGAATTAAATTACCTTATAGTACAAAGCTGATAGATCGTGGTCACTAAGTGGTTGATAACCAGCAATCATTTCAAATAAGATCACTCTACAAGCCCAAATATCTGCAGCTGCCCCGTCATATCCTTTCTTCTTCGGTAGCTGTCAATTAGACCATATAATGTTAAGATATCTTTTGGTGTACTTCAGAACTGCCTTGATTCTGTTTTTTATCCCATTTATAATATGTTAGTTGTTGTTTTTCACTTTCCAAAGACGAACTTTGACCGATTTCAATTCAGATTCATCAATTAGATACATAGTATCTAAACAACTAGGGCTTATCTCAACTATTTTTTATCAGAGGGTATTTTTCTAGAATCTGAGTCTATTGTTTTTAATAACAAACAAAATTCAAAAAGATTTTTTGGATAGAAATTTAGAAGTCCAAACTAAAGAATTGGTAAACCCAAAGTACAGTAAAATACAATAAATATCACCATCTTTTGAATTGTTCTTAGGTCAAAATTAGGCCAAAATACCCACCTAACCTTTCAAGATTCCGATCATGATGACATCTCATTCTCACAACCATAATAACAAGAAGAGCATAATATCAAGAACAACAAACTTGGAAAACATATTTAAAGCAATCAAAATTTCGTGCCTGATAATGATTGAATTGAATGATAGAGCAGCACCCAAATTTGATGAATTGAACGATTGAGCAGCACCCAAATTTGATGAATTGCACAATTGAGAAGCACCAAAATTTGATAAATTGAACAAACTTTTGATGGATGAATCAATCGATAAGAGAGAAAAGTTCAGATTTTTGATTGCAAAAAATCGATCGATGAAGAGAGAGATGGGTTTTCAATTTTCCCCATTTAGCTGTTGCTTTCCACGCGAGGAATGATCACTTGTTATGAAAACGGATGGGCTTGGTTATTAGAGCTTGCGAAAATTGCATCCTATAGATTTATATGATCTAATGGTTGTGATTTATTCTCACATATTAATCTATTCTCACATAACTCTTCATTCTCACCGGATCCCGACTCTGTATATGTATATGTATATATATGTATATATATGTATATATTTGTATATATGTATATGTATATGTATATATATGTATATATATTTACATATGTGTACATATATATGTATATGTATATGTATATGTATATGTATATGTATATGTATATGTATATGTATATGTATATGTATATGTATATGTATATGTATATGTATATGTATATGTATATGTAATGTATATGTATATGTATGTGTATATGTATATGTATATGTATATGATATGTATGTGATATTATGTGTATATGTATATGTATATGTATAGTATATGTATATGTTATGTATATGTATATGTATATGTATATGTATATGTATATGTATATGTATATGTATATGTATATATGTATATGTATATGTATATGTATATGTATATGTATATGTATATGTATATGTATATGTATATGTATATGTATATGTATGTATGTGTATGTATGTGTATGTATGTATATGCACTAGGGGAAAAAAGGAAGGGGTGCGCAGGAAGGGCTCCGCTTTTTCTACAATCGCAGCCCTACATAACAGAAGGGTTGCGCCTTTGAAGAAAAGCACATCCCTTCACTTAGTAGGTTGTGCTTGTAGAAAAGCGCAGCCCTTCTTAATGTAAAAAGGGTTGCGCTTTTTCTACAAGCGCAGCCCTACTAAGTGAAGGGTTGCGCTTTTCTTCAAAGGCGCAGCCCTTCTGTTATGTAGGGCTGCGTTTTTAAAACAAGCACAGCCCTTCTTAAACAAATTTGAAATAATAATTCGCGGGCTTCAAATATTATCCTTCCTTCTCTCTCCTCTCTCCTCTCTCACGTCCCTCCTCCCTTCCTTTTCCTCCTTCTCTCTCACCCTCTCTTCTCTCTCAAAAACTCCCAGAAACGCGACAAAAAAACTGAAATGATTTGCACTAATCGGGCCGATGGAGTCCGATTGCCTATTATGATACCTTTTCGGAAGCGGAACAGGCCAACGAGTCAAACTCACCGCTATGTCGTGATGTATAGGCTTTTTAAACCATCCGAGTTCGTTCAAGGCCCGAAATAGGCATTTTAAGTATTTCTGAATTTTATTATTTCCTTAATTATGTATCAAGGTTTTGTTTTACGTATTTGAACATTATTAGGTCAATGTTTGGAGGCAGTTTTTGATTTTTCAGATCTATAATTTCTTAATCTTTGTCTTGATTAATGTTCTTGTGTTTTGATTATTAGGGTTGGAATTTTGTATTGGTTCAGGACTGTTTTCAACGATTTTGCTTGTTAGTTTCTAATTCCTTTCCCATACTTGCATTGGAGATTGGAGGCAATGAAACAACTTTTTTCAGAGATTATGTGAAAAACTGGCTAGAAGTAAACATTCTGTTAGTTTGATTTTGCAGCTTGAGCAACTTGGTATTCCCCTTTTGGATATGGATGGTTTACTTTAATGTTTAATGCAAATGTTAAAATTCAGAAAAATGTGAGATTAATATATGAGTAAAAAATTGTCAAAAAAAAAAAAAATTTTTTTTTTTTTTTGGTAGGAAGGGCGGCGCTTTTACCTAAAAAGCGCAGCCCTTCGATGTGAAGGGCTGCGTTTAAAAAACGCAGCCCTACTTAAAAAGTGAAGGACTGCTATTGAAAGGGTTGCTGTCAAAAAGCGCAGCCCTAAGGGCCTTTTTTAGCGCAACCCTTCCTTATTTTTCCACTAGTACTGATGTATGTGTATGTATATGTATGTATATGTATGTGTATGTATATGTATGTATATATATAAATATATATAAATATATATATATATATATATACATATACATATATATATGTATGTACATATGTATATATATGTATGTATATATATGTATGTATATATATGTATATATATGTATGTATATATATGTATGTATATATATGTATATATATGTATGTATATATATGTATATATATGTATGTATATGTATGTATATATATGTATGTATATGTATGTATATATATGTATATATATGTATGTATATGTATGTATATATATGTATGTATATGTATGTATGTATATGTATGTATGTGTATGTATGTATATGTATGTATGTATATGTATGTATATGTATGTATGTATATGTATGTATATGTATGTATGTATATATATGTATGTATATGTATGTATGTATATGTATGTATATGTATGTATGTATATGTATGTATATGTATGTATGTATATGTATGTATATGTATGTATGTATATGTATGTATATGTATGTATGTATATGTATGTATATGTATGTATGTATATGTATGTATATGTATGTATGTATATGTATGTATATATATGTATGTATATGTATGTATATATATGTATGTATATGTATGTATATATATGTATGTATATGTATGTATATATATGTATGTATATGTATGTATATATATGTATATATATATAATATATATATATATATATAATATATATATATATAACCTTTCCAGTCAATCGCTCACCCTAGTCGCATTCTCACAATCTCATCTAAACTATTTTCTTTATTCATATTTGGATGTACGAGACTTTTGGGATGCTGAAAAACTATGTAATCCTCTGTAATATGATATTTTGTGTGCTAATTGACAGGTTTATACATTGGATTGTGCTTAGCAATTATGTATACACGTTTAAATATAAGGGAAAAAAAATTGTATTAGACCCATTCTAGACCTTAGACCCTATCTATACCGTATCGAAAACTACGGGCCGGGTACAGGTAACGATCCTAAATAATTTTGTCCTATGAGTATGGATAGGGTATAGGTCTACATCCAAAAGTTAGGGTATGGGTAGGAGTCTAACTCTACCTAGACCCTACCGATTGTCATGCCTAGCGCGGGTATTAAAGACCACAACCGAGTTCTTCGCTCTCTCACTTACCACAATCTCCCTCCAAAGGTTTATTTTCCAGGTGTTAAAGACCCTCACCTCGTTTTATTTTTTTTATTTTTATGAGTTTTCGTTTACCGACCTGAATTTTCGTTCTCAATTTCAGATCTAAGTTTAGTTTATCAAGATCCTTCAACTTGTGCGAGGCTGTTTTCGGAGAGTTTCCGGCAGATATACAACAATATTTCGGTTATTTTTTTCCTCTTTTACGTCTAGAAAAATAGGTTTCGGATGTTTTTTTTCGAAGATTAGTAATTGAATTTGAATATTTTAACATTATCTTTATATTTATGTGGATGATGTCGAAGGATTTTTCCTTCTTTTTTATTTTGTATAAACTTGTGTTAATTAAATAATGTGATTCTTTGATCTGAATTTGGTTCACTAGTAGAAAAAGGTCAATTTGCGTCGTCTCATTTGCGTCGCACAAACACGGAAACGACGCAAAAATACTATTTGCGTCGCATGCAACAATGAATCGACGCACAAGATGAACGATGTGTGTCGTATGTAACTAACGTGCGATGAAAATCATCTATGTGCGTGCATCGCATGAAGCCCATAGTGCGATGCACATAACAAAGTAATCTGCGTCGCATTTTATTAAAGTGCGTTGCATAAAGTAATCTGCGTCGGACCCCTTGGCCCATCCGACGCAGATCAGCCCAAAAGCCCCAACCCCTTGCGCGACTCTTAAACACTTCTCTCACCAGTTCAGGGCCTCATTCTCTCAAACCCTAAAACTCAATCTTCCTCTCGCGTCTCTCTCCTCACACTAGAATAGGGGCCTCATTCTCTCAAACCCTAACTTCTCTCTCACCTACCTTCATCTCTCTCTCACCTGCCGTCATCTCTCTCTCTCTCTCTCTCTCTCTCTCACCTTACCTTCGTCTCTCTCTCACCCACCTTACCTTCATCTATCTCACCTACCTTCATCTCAACAACGAAATCATTCATCTTCTTAGTTTCGTGTTTTCGGATCTTCGACATTCATCTTCGTATTTTCGTGTTTCGGATCTCCGGCATACAAGTCGACGAGTTCTTCAAACGACGAGCAAGAACACAAAGAGGAGAAAGAAACGAACTTAAACGATGGTCTTCTTAGTTTCGTGTTTTCGGATCTCCAGCATATCATTCATCTTCTAAGTTTCTTGTTTTGGAATCTCCGGCATACAATTCGACGAGTTCTTCAATTTCGAAGTGCAAGAACACAAAGAGGAGAGAGAAACGAAGTTCTTTGTCTGCTAGATCTGGTTTTTTGGCGATTTTTTTTTTGTGTTTTGTATTTTTTAAATATATTTAGTTCGATCTAACATAGTTATTTGTCTGCTAGATCTTTTTTTTTGTTTAGGTTCATTTTTTTTAATTTCGTCTTTTGTATCTGAATGTATAATTTTTGATAAATATTCATCTGTCCAGATTTTTTTGTTTCTTAATTTCATTATTTCACAGCTTGTTTCTTAATATTTGTTAGATCTCGTTTGTTGATATTTGTCTCGTTTCTTTTTTTAATTATTGGCAAATTTCATTATTTCACAGCTTGTTTCTTAATTTCATTCATGCTTGGTACTGGTTTTTTTTCCTTCAACGTCATGTGCGTCGCACCTAGTGCAATGTGCCACTCAGATGCCTAATTTGCGTCGCACCTTGTGCTATGTGCGACGCAAATTCCCCTTATATCCAGGGTGTAGTTTTTAGTTTGTAGCAATTTGCGTCGTACCGTATACACGTGCGACGCAAATAGCTGAAAGATCTGCGTCGTTTCCGCATACGACGCAGATCAATTATAGGTCATTTGCCTCGAGACCTGTGCCGTCGGACCCAAGTGCGACGCAAATAGGGGTCCCAGGTCTGACGCAAATCGACCTTTTTCTACTAGTGGTTGTATATTAGTGTTAATGATTATTTCTTCTTAATTTTGGTTTCAATAATATTTTAGCTATTGGAGTTGCTTAAACTTGCTAGGATTTTGCCAAATCCAATTTTTTTTAGTGGTGTTTGTTGTTGTAGGTTTTGGCAACAACTATAGCAGTAGATTGAACCGCAACAATAGAATTTATCTATTGCTACGCCTTGATTTGCAACCGTGTGACATCCGTGACAATAGGTTACCTAAACACCGTGGCAACACACATTTATTTTACTAGTGTATTTGCTTACTTAATTGGGACGTACCAACATTAAATATGTTTGAAATTATGATTGTGCATACATAAAGTAGATCCCACATGACTACTCATTTATCTATTCCATAAAATAGTTACTTAAATAGCTACAACTTAATCACAACGAAAACTTAGTTAAAGGTTAAGGTCATTTTTGAAATTTAAAGAAACACGAGTTTAACAATGGGAAAATCCAAGAGCACAAG